>NC_089582.1:85594252-85894252 GCF_019320115.1 Miscanthus floridulus | reverse complement strand
AAGTTGTTCAACGATGATATATGGTACACCTGACCCCGATATTTGTTCTTATGGGAATTAAATGGGAGCTTAAGCATAACTTGATAATACTTGAGAATAAAAGCTTGACCTATTAAAAAAAATGCTAACTGCAGTAAACCAGAGTCTATCCTTTTTGAGCTTCATAACCCCATGTTAGCTTGCTAAGTATGGAATGTACTTACACTTGTTTATTTTCTTTACTTGGATAAAAAAATCCCGGATGGGTAACAGGTGACAATGGGTATGAGGATTTCCCGGAGGATTATTAGGCTTGTGGTCAACCAGTTGACCTTCCCTGTGATGATGGCCACGATAGTTTTATTATCTTTTTATTATTCCGCTGTGATGTATAAGACTAAGTTTTATTATAACTCTGATGTATGAGACACCGTGATGATACTCTATGTAATTTGTCAGCTTGTGTGTGTGATTGATTCCTGGGCACACACGAGTTTTGTGCATTTAATTTTATCCTTAAAATTGGGTGTGACAAAAGTTTTTTTATTTTTAACCTTTTTTAATCAGTATTTTAAAAATAACCCATCTTAGAAATATTTTTCTCAGATCTAACACTTTTGATCATATGAGTTCACGTGGCGTGACAAAATAACATTGTCGACGTGCATTGACATAGCACATCTGTCATGATTGCGTCTTGGAGATGCATACCTCTGTCATGCCAACTGAAGTGGCCTGAGTGGCATGACAATGACCGAACATCACACTAGTCAGATTGGTGGGGCAGGGGTCGCCGCCCGCCCTTTCGGCTGCATTTTCTCTCATTCAAATAAAATGTTAAACAGACTCAAAATCTCATGAAGCTGGACATGTTAGTTCTATGCACTGTAAATATTCCATTTTATTGATATGCAAATATTGTGATGTAAGTATTCCATTTCAAAGTAGGCTATGTGCTATTCGTACAACAAAAGGACTTGTAGATTCTAAGTCTTAAAATAAAAAAACATTAATTCAGCTCCTTCCTCGCTTAAATTCACTTAGTAAAAGTGAACCTAAAAAAAATTCCAAACTTTGACATGGATGTACAATGATATGCAGATGTTATATTTTAACAATAATTCCGTTATCAATGCATGTAGTGCAACAACCGCTACTAGAATTCTGATTTACCTTGTGGGCTGAAATCAAACCTCCAAGGAAATTGTATTTTCCTTGGCGGTGCAAGCAAACCTCCAAGGTAGGCTTTATTTCTTGAAGGTTTCTAGTAACCACAAGTAATATGGTGATTTCCTTGATTGTTACACTCAATCTCCATGGAAATCACATATTTTCTTGGGTGTTCTTCGAAGCTTCCAAGGAAATAGTGAATATTCTTGAGTGTTGTTGCCAAATGCCAACGAAATTACATTTTTTATTAGGTGTTCTTGGAAACTCAATATTTTTAAGTGTTGCTGCCAAACTGCCAAGAAATGTGCTAGCTTTCTTGGGGATTGATCAAAATTACATACCAAAGTGAATCCTTGTTTTACTATACATATATATTCCTGTAGACCATCAATAGTAATATGCCACAAATTGTACACTTTGAAAACTATTTGGCTCACTTAGATATATGTGACATGCTACGGGTTGTGCATCCATCGACATGTGGCTCCAATTCCATGTCATCAAAATTAGTACCTAACCACCAATAGAATGTCTAATCTATATGCATTGGTGTTTTAATTGTGTATATAATTTTTGCACATGCTCGCTTCAGATGTTTATGGAATGATATATAGTTTGTTAAAGGTATATTAGAGTGCAATAGTGACTTGTATGTATATATATTTATTTTTGTAAACCCACAACATAACTTTCTAGTCCTTTAATTAGGTTCTTATAGTTATAATGTGTCTGTATTACCCACTTGATGGTTAGTACACATTGGTTTCCTACACACAATTCCTCACAAATTATTTATGACTGTTATGTGACAATACTTGGAATTGGTGGCGAACATAGTCATAGACCCTCATTTGTCCATAGAAATACATAGTGCTGCCAATGAACATGTGGTTCCAATCATAGGTCCCTAATACTAAGTAGGGATCGGTGAGCTTGACCAAAGGAACATGGGGTAGGGAGTTTATATAATTGAGCACAAAACATGAGGAACCGAAATGGCGATGAGAGTGAGGGTGAATGGGAGCCTCAAAATTCTATTCACAAGCATGACACATAGGCCTATATCCGAATAGCACCCACGAAGCTCTATTGGTGGTTAGTAACAGCAGATGGACCAAATGGAGTTTATAACATCACAAAGAACATTTCCACCAAAAATATCAGCTCAATCGGAGCAAGATGAAAAAACTGGCTTGGGCTGGTTTGTACCGGCCTGAGATGGTTTCTACTATTTTAGCATAATTCTCTCTAAGAAAAATTTGAAATCAACAAAAGGGTTCCAAAAATTCCAAAACTTTGTGCACATCTTGAATAACCTATTTAGGGTCTATCCCCAAGAGAGCAATTCAAAAAGTTCAAAGCTTGAACAGAATTTTAAAATCCCTCGCAAATTGTGGTTTTGTCAATTTTTCTGAAAATGGAGATTTCTAGGAGCTCGTGGGAGATCTGCCAAGGGCAGTGACTATGTGTATTCTCAAGCCCTTATTGCACCTAAATATCATTCAAGGACGTCCCAAAAACCATAACATTAAGATCTTCAACAAAATCATCAAAAAGAGGCTTGAAAAGAGGAGTTTTGGGGTTTGGAACAATAGAAATTGGTGCTAGGCTTCGAGCCATCTTTTGAAAAGATCCAAGGGTTCCAAAACACTACAAAATCAAGGTTACAATTAAGTGTCCCAAAACACTCCAAAGTCAAGGTTGCAACCCAGCCAAAACACCAGATAAAAATCACCCAAAAATGGCTCCAAAATCAACAAAAAGGACAAATTTCAGATTTGGGAGAGGAGAGGAAGTGGTGCATGAATTTGATCTTTGGATTATTTCACCATGTGCGATTATAAGCCACTCCTAGCATATTACAAATCTTGGACGGCAAAAGCACAATCAAAGAGCCTCTCCTCTGTCTCCCTTTCTCTAGGCCTATGCAAAACACTCAACCTCACAGGTGAGATCCTAATCCCTAAAGGCATTCAAAGGCATGGCTTCACATCCATCCATCTATTATATACATAGGAACTTGTCTATTTTTTCAAGTTGCCCTTACATGAAGCACTCAACCCAAATACCCTCAGGCGTACAGCCGCCCAAGTTTGCAACCACGCATGTGCCGATCCGCCACTCCCCGCTTTTTAGGCTCGAACCGGTCAAACCCATTGTCGATGGTTTTTGAGACCCAAACCAACAAACCATCCATCCCAAGTTTTGAGAACTAAACTAGCAAACCCTCACGCACACCTCGCTAGCCACTAGGTGTGACTGACCGATGTCGACATGTATCTTACCTCCATGTCCTTGTCCCAGGGATCCACCAAGTTCTACCGACCCCACAAGGGCAAAGGGTTTTTGTGGAGAAACTTTTCGTCACAAAAGCTTAATTTTTTGCCACAAACTAGTCTTTGTGGTGACTTTTAAAATCGCCACTAGTCGCCACAGATACTCTAGTGATGATTTTTTGTTCCCCACAAATGACCATACTCATTAGTGACGAATTGTGGTGCCACTAGTAAAGTGGACATTTGTGGACCCATTCGTTGCCACAAAAACATATGTATTAGTGGCAAAAAATGCCACTCATAATGTTTTTAGTGGTGAGAATAGTTGACACGACTATAGAGTATTTATGGCAATTTTGTCATCACAGTTATCATTGTAAAAGTGACGAATTATATGGTCACTCAAGGCTACATATTAGTGACCAAAGTTTTGCCATTATACAAGTTTACTGTGTCAAAATTTGTTCTCACTATTTTAGTTGCAATTGTGTCTAGTTGATCGCCACAGTTTATATGGGAAAAAGTGGCACCTTATCAACACAAATGCATTTTATTTGTGAAGTAATTCATCCTCACATATATATTACAGTGGCAAAACTTTTCCTCACAATATGATCTTTTTGTGAGAATTGTTGAGACATGTTATGTCCATAATTTCACCACTAAAAACATAGCATTTGTGTGAAAATATTAGTTATGACAAGTTTTGTCACAAGATAAAGTCTCAATTGTGTGGAACAATAGATGCTGTGGCAAATGATTTATCATTATCACCAATGTTGTAGTGAAAAAATGGCTCAACAAATATATATTGTACCAATACAATTCTCTCAAATGTAGACCAATAATAATAATTCAATAATTCTTTAACGATGATAATGTTGCAATCAAGTGAACTCTCAAAATAACTCACACACTACTTTCAAATCTCAAAAAATTTATTCAACTATAGATATTAAACTCTATGGTGGAGACTGCGACACCAGAATGAATGTGTGCAAAGAAATCAGCCATTTGTTGATCAAGTTGTTCTATCACTAGATGCGCAACTTCTCCACTCTATGTCAAGAAATAAATCTAGATCAACATAACAGAGAGTTGCTAAATCAGCAAAATAAACAATGTTGTAAAGAAATGTTTCAAAACACCTTTAGTGTTGTGTGCTATAGCATTTATTTGATTATTTTCATCCATGGTCACATCTGAATCCAATTGATCATGTGCATTGTCACATCGAGAGGCATGTGAACATAACCAGATTGTTATTTCACCTGTAGAAACAAAAGTGGTAGTTATTTGAAAAATACGAAGGTTGGAAACAATCCGACAAAAAAATAATTTGAGAAATATAAATGCTGGAGTGGGCTGGAGGCATGGATGCCCATAGGCTAAACTGATGAGATTTGAACTCAAAATTTTTTTGACAAAATTCTATCCTGGAACCTACACCTGCTAATTTTATTTCATTGAAATTATTGTCTAATTTGTGGCACAATTCAACATCTGAAGAGAACCAAATCAGATTAGAGACCCCTCCTCCTTACCTTGCGGTCGAAGAGTTTGAGGAGGTCGAGTGGGACGGCATTGAAGGCGGTCGTAGACAGGGCCGACGATGTCCTTGACGGTGCCCTCAACATGGTCGACGCCGGGGTGGAGCGGGCCCGCGCCCTGCTTGGCGTACGCGTATGCCGCGTCCGCCAGCACCAGCGCCTGCGCCGCCGCCTGCTGCACGAACTCGAGTTACCGCCGCCTGTCCTCCTCCTCCTCCGTCGCCGCCGCCCTCTCCACCGTCACCTCCTCCTGTCCAAATCATAAAGCGCCATGAGAAGCCACACCAAACCCCTCTCGAAACCCGACCAAACCGAATCGAGAAGGAGCTAGTATCGCTTACCTCCAAGGGCGTGTGCGTGGGGACGGGCGAGTGATTGATTGATCAGCTGAGCAATTGCATGCAAGATAAGATTAGAGAGTGAGCGAGGAAATTAAAGGAAGGAATGGGGGATTCTGCTGAGCGATTGCATGGTTGACGTGAGCGGGCGAGGGCATCGGGTGGGGGCGGGATATTTGTCTCCCATATATGCATGGCAGACAAATGTAATTTTTCTCCTTGTTAATAACATTCGATCTTTCTTTTTTTTCTCCTGCGTGCTTTGGGAGACCAACTATAGTCAAGGAAGTTACGGAATTACCGAAATTATGGAAGGAGAGGCGGGAGAGGAAAGAGGAAGTGTCGCGTCGCGTGGGATGGAGCGTTCAATCCTTTGAGTGATCGTGTCTGTTGATGGTGGTGAAACCTAGGAGACAGGCATGTGAACCATTGATTTCAATGGTATTAGTTTGCTAGGTGCACAAACTCTACAGGGGACACAAACCTTGGTGGACATATGATTGTTTGCATTGTTCCATTATAGAATAGATAGATAGATGATGGCCTAGTGGAGGAAGACTTGGCAAAAAAAAAGGAATACTAGTAGTAGGCAATTAGGGATGGAAATGGATGTCTGGAAATTCGAATTATCCAAATTTGTATCCGTTAAAACTTGTAATATGGATATCTGCATTCGTATATGTTCCTAATGTGGATACTAAATGGATGTATCCGAATTCATTTTTCAGTAGTTTTCTTTATCCGATTTCAGATCCGAATTCCAAAAAAATATGAAATATCCGACATTTATCCATATATGCAAAGAACAAGGTATAATGAATCGATTTAAAAGTTTTCTCTCCATGGCTAGTGACTAATTATTTAATTTAAATATTACTAATGATGCATTGAACTATTTAGTAGAATATCTATAAGCAACTTTTAATATTAATTTAATATTATTAATGATACATAAATATTAAATTAGATTTTATGTAACACCCTAAAATTGGCTCCTTTTGAAATAGAGATAAATTGATTTACTTGTTAATTTTTGTGCTCATGAGAATATAGGAAAATCATAATTTTCATTAAGTTAAAATTTATCATAAGGTTTAGCAATATTGTTGTGCATACATGCCGGTGCATTTATATTTTTGTAATGTGTGGTTTTGACCAAAAACACAAAATGATTCAAACTGTGTTTTAAAAAGGATTTGAAAATGACTTTAAAATAAAATAAAATAAAAGAAAATAAAAAGAAAAATCCTCCATCCTCTACTCTTTTCGGCCCGAGTGGCCTTTTCCCTCAGCTGGCCGAAGTGGCCTAGCAGCAGCTGCTGCGCAAGCCCAGCTAGCTAGCTACGCTCGGATCCATGTCAGCTGCATCCTTCCCCTACCTCCCGTGCAGCAATCGGACTCTAGTCTGATGGCAGCGCTGCCACCGGCGCTCGATCTTGTGGGATACGGCTTGGTTCCCGCATCCGACGTCCTATAAAACTCGGAGGTCCCAAACCGTGCTCCTCTTTTCATCTACGTTACCTGCCGCTGTTTTTGCCCTACCTTCGTGCCGCCACGATCGCGATCTCGCCGAGCTCGGACCTGCAACCGCCGCAACCGTGCCCGCCGTCTGCAAACCGCTGACGAGCTTCGCGTCAAGAAAAGCCCGTTGCCGCCCCATCGAGCTGTACGTCATCGTTCTTCTACACATCGCTGGAGCTTTTTGTCCATGAAGACACGCCGCCACCGACCAGCTGCTTCACCGCCGTTTGCGACACCGCTACCGAGGTTCGAGTCAAGGTGATGAATCCATCGACGCTTCCCTTCCTTCCTCTTTTTGTCCCGTAGCTCACACCACACACGGTATTGCCGAGCTCTTGTAGAAAGCCGTCGTCCATCCGTCGAGCCCAGTGCCGCTGCAGAGCTCTCTCCGATCACGTCGAGCCCCTAGGTAATCTTCCCGTGATCCACGCTACCTCCCTGTTAATAGACCACCGATGCCGTAGGCCTTTTTCCCGAGGTCGCCGGAGATACTTCGTCGCCGTCCATGCAGGAGTCCTGTTACGTGTAGCACCATCTTCTTCTCCAAATCGAGCACCTAGCGCTCCCCTATGCAAGTTCATTTGGACACCGTGATGTTTCATGTTCAGTAGATGCAAAGTCGTGGCCACCCAGTCCGTCCAACAGCAGAATCTTCCAACGGCGCACCAGTAATGAGCGTCACGTCACGAATGCATGCTTGATTAAAGGTGTGCATTATTTTAGTGATTAAAGATTATGCTGATGTCATATATATGTCATTCATGCGTAATAAATGACCATTCTCTATTTATTCCTCAATTCAACACAAATTCATCTTTTGATGTCCCCTAACTACGTAGACTGTCCATAGGGTCTACGTACATCTACTTGTAGAATCTTGGTTTTAATTCTGTTTTGATCCGTTCAAATTACGTTAGATTCATAGCGATGTAATCTGGGATTGATAAATAAAATATGATTAATCTTACTTTGTTTTTTCTAAATCAAATATAAAATTGATTTAATTAAATTTAGATATTTCTCTAAGGTATCCTATATATGTTTTATATAATTATTAAAATAAATGAAGCCTATAATTTTCTTTTTCTCAGATAAAGTGAATCTTACTGTAGTTGTTTCTCTTTCACCGTTGTTCCGATTAGAGTGCTTTTCACGCCTGTGTATTCGTAGCAACGTGTTGAACATCTTTAAAATCTTTTCACTCGTCGTTTCATATGTTTGGTGTACTGTTCTAATTTAGTTCTATTGTTTGTTTCGTGTATATTTGCATGGATGCTTGTGTGGTGTTCTACGAATATGTCCAGTCGATGAGTTTTGCATTGGTGATCAAGAAGCAATCTTTCGGATGTTGAGAATCAGCAGAAGACCAGAGTTTAAGGCAAGTATAGCATGGGATCATCATTGTTTCCTATTAACCTTAATACACTAAATTCATATGCATGTGTCTATCTTGTTACCTCTAAGGATATCCTAGTACTTTGTACCTTGTACCTTGACACCCTGGTTACTTGTATTTGGGTAGAACTTTGCTAGTGCTCGAATTAAATAACCATGATCTGTAACTTGACTAATGGTATATGCAATAAATGTTTAAAATAGACTTTTTAGCAACATGGCTCGAGAGGGCTAGAGCATTAGGCTATTTTTATGGTGCTCTGGTTTCTCTCCCTAAGGACTTATCTGTAAGTAGATTCCCCCGGGACTTATAGTACAACCATGAGTGCTATATGGCTCTACCTTTAGTCAAGTATAAGGACCTTTTCTAGCTTGTAGTAGCTTACCGAAAGGCGCAAGAGGAGCTCCGATCTGTATGTTCTCGGTCTACCAAGAGGGTGCACTTTGGTTTCTTTGTATTTTTGTTAGTCACCCCTTGGAAGGGAGTTCATGCTTATTGATGGAGAAACCTTAGCGGGCTACACTTGTTAGACGAACCTTTGAAAGACTTTATAGTGATCCCTGCCTGCTCACCTTGAAAGTGTTTTGGGAGTAATTAACCCGGGCATATGGACATCACGGCTCATGATAAAAGTGTACAACCTCTGTAGAGTGTAAAACTGGTATATCAGCCGTGCTCACGGTCATGAGCGGCCTGGGCTCCTTACTGAATAGATGATGAATATTAATGATACTGATGATACAGATACTCACTTATGATTAATTATTTTTGCTATACATTATTCTTGTTTACATGATCATGTGATTATTTGGGGCTTAAGCTGAACTTGCTACTACTCTAATGCTAAAATTTGACTCACTAAAATGCTAATCGCAGTAAGCCAGTGTCAACCTTTTGAGCCTCATGAACCCCATGTTAATCGCTGAGTACGATATGTACTTACACTTGCTTTACTTTTCTATACTTTGGAAAAATTCCGGATGGGTACCAGATTGCTAGTGTCTGGAAGAGTTAGACTTGTGATCAACCAGTTAGTTGTCCCTGTGAATTTGGCGCTTTCACCTGAAGATCAGAGTGTCTTTCCGCGATCTACTATCTAAGGTTATATTCTTTGTACTAAATACGCTATATATTAAGCATTGCCTATTGATGTTACCTCTATTTGTAGCCATATATGTGATTTGACTTTCTGGGCTCACATATAGTATGTATCGGGTTTTGTTTTTAAAACCAGGTCCTACATTTTAGTATTTTTTAACTTAGTTTAAACCTAATATATTTATTGTTGTAAATTGTTTTCATACTTTATTTTGCTAAAGATAAATATTATATAAATAATTATTTATTAGTTGATATATTTAATTAATTTTCCCTTCTAAAATTATTACTCTTACAAAGTCTAACTAACTCCACATATTGAGTTTAACATTAATAGCCAATAAAACAAATAAAAAAGATATACATGGGAGGCGAAGAACTCCATAGACCTTGACTGCAAAGGCTAGCAAGTGTACTAAAGGGTCCTTGTCTCCTTTAGTTCCTCGTAGCGAGACAGTGTATCCTCATAAACCCTTGGACGGAGCCAGAAACTATACATAGAGGGGTCAATCAAAGATATATTCAATATATGTGAATTGAGTGTAGCTCATCTGTTTAGGTTCTTTTGGTGGAAGATATTCAATATTTGCGAATTGAGTGTAGCTCATCTGGTTAGTTTCTTGTGGTGGAACCTGACCACCCATGTTAGTTACGATGTAGTTGCTCGTATTTTCATGAATTGATTTCATTGTGATGACTCATTTGGATGGATGTGTGTGTATGCATGTAAACATCTGCTACCTGTGTTAATATCATGTGTCTACCTTTTCATACGTAGTTTTGTAAGAACAATATCATTAAACAACTCAGGATTAAAGTATGAGTATATAATATATGTGAAAAAATTGTCACTTACAAATAAAAGTGTTAAACTAATAATTTAATATATAAAATCATACATAGACAATTATTTAAATCATAGATCAAATATTTATTAAAAAAATAATATAGAATACCATAATTTTCTATTAATAAATACCAAGCCAAATATAAGAATTTATTCATCGGTTAATGTTCACCACAGAATATGGTTTGAATGCTTATATGGTTCGAATGCATATATTATCGGCTTCTATTCATTAAAGTATGATGAGTATAATAAATGTCAAATATAAAATCGGGTCCTTAACAAGTACTAACATTGTTGCCTGCCATTTATTCATCGGCATTAATGTTCACCACAGAAATAGAAAGAAAAAAATAGACTAAGAACCTCCTAAGTTTTTGCACCAAGATCTGGTAGCCCACAAATCTGAACTCAATACTCAATGGCTACCACAAATCTGAACATCCGCACTGGTGCAGAGCTGAGACGCTGGTGTCCAACGCCTCTGCGGACAGGTAATACTTCTAATATATGATCTACAAGTTGTCGGCACTATCATTCCTGTTTTCATCGTAAGCCTCTCCCCTTTCAAGACCATACAAGTGTTTGTTCTTGAAGCAGCCCATGCGGTCAACCAAGCTAGGACAGGTGACGAGGGACCTCGCTGCAGAGCAGAGGCGGCGGCGGACAACGTCGAGTGGTGGGAGAAGGATGTGCTGACGAACGGAGAGGGGGGAGAGCGGCTGGATGACTGGATAAGAATCGCCTCTGATTTGATACTATTGTTGCTTGAGAGAAGATACAAGGGAGAGGAGTAGTGCTCAGTTACTTGGGTGACGAAAGAGGAACAAGGGCCTGTTCAGTTAAGTGAGGAACAGCATATCTGCACATGTGCTTCATCAGTTTCTTATTTTTGCAAGACGCTGTGAAAAAGTGCCAGAATAGTGGTTCATTTGTATCTTTCTGAGCTGTATCGTACATGCGTAATATGGGTATGATTCTTTCAGATTTATTAAACCAAATGCAATAGGCAACCTTTGTTGACCAAACCCAACCGTCCCCACTACGACAAAATTCTAGTTAATTTTCAAAATGTACCCTTTAACTTATGTGTTCAGAAAGAAATAATCGTGACGAAAAATCTTAGAACAGTACGATAGAAATATTAAGTTACAAATAATCCATTAAATGTTGATAATATCATATTTTCCACAGTATTTTTTACTAATTATGTATCATATGCGATGCATGTTTTTGTCACTCATAAAAATTAAAATAGTGAGAAAACTTTATTTGGTCACAATTAATCTGATAAATAGTGACTAAAAATATTTTGCCACAATGTACCATGTGGCGATATAAAATTTATCACTGATAAATGTAATAATAGTAAAGCGAATTTTTTTAGTCACAATTAATATGCTAAATAGTGGCAAAATTTTATTTCACCACAACATTTTCTCACTAACCTTGTACCATGTGGCGATATAAAATTTTGCCACTGATAAATGGCATAATAGTAAGGAAAAAAATATTTAGTCACAATTAACCTATTTATTAGTGGCAAATTAATGTTTCTCCACTAAATTCGCCACCGAAGTTGAAACCTGTGGCGAAATAGTAGTTTGCCACTAATAATCGATGTAATAGTGATGAAAATTAGTTTGGTCACTAATAACATAGGAATTAGTGACAAAACAAAATTTCGCTACAATATTTTTTCTCACTTATGCTCGGTTTCCCTGTAGTTGACGCCTCACCGTGACTTAGTCCATCCTCGTCCTTGACTCAGTCGACGCCATCTCCATCACCATGTGCTCTTACTCTTCTTGTGCCTAATGCCAGCCGCCCATGGTCCATCATCGGTCTCTTAGTCCCTCGGTCCAAGCTTACTCGTCCACCCTTCACCACTCTTGGTCCATCATGCACAAGCTTCCTCGCTTGTCCTTCTCCATCACTTGTCGACCACCTCAACACACACAACACATATACATTCACAAGCCAAGAGACATGCCACACCACATACTCAACACGGCACAACACAACACAACAACACCTCCATTAGCTATTAGTGTAATCAAGCACATATGAAATGAACCCAATGGGAAAGCCTCAAACCTCTCAATTCTTGTGCCAATCATTCATCACAGATGAACGAGACCAAGGCAATCAACTTGGTCTCTCAAACTAGGTTGTTTTAAAATACTGATTTAAAATGTTCAAAATTGAAAAATCAATTGGGCGATAGGCTTATAATGTAGTATGTGCTATCGCATCGAACAATTTTGAACATTACCATATACGAGTCTTGATTTGTCCTTGCTTCGTTCCAAATTATAAGATATTTTAGCTTTTTTATAAATAAATTTTAATATGCACTTTGATATACACTAACATATATTTTAAGAAGTCAAAACGTCCTGTAATTTGAGACAGTGGGAGTACCTCCCTGCACTAAAAACGTGCAAATGGATCTAAGAAACAATGCCTGACGAGACAGTAATGTCATGGCCAAGTAAAGAAAATGCATTCAGTTTGTGCTCTTACGTACGTCAACTGTGAAATTAAAACTACATGCCCTGAACATTGACACATGAAAGAGAGCACGTGACAGGAATGAGGATAGAACGCAAGCACAGACACACATGTCAGCAAGGGATAATAAGTGGTTGCGCCTTGCGCGATCGTCTCTGCACGGGCTCGCGCCTTATATCAACTCTCCTGCGGTCTTGTCTTGCCCCCAATCCTGCGAAGCTCGACCACCAGTCTCAATCTTCTTCTCGCACGACACGATGATGATGAAGGCGTCGGCTTCGTTTCTTCCGAGCCTACCTCCTCGCACCTACGGGGCTCCACCATCCATCATGTCTGCAGGGTCTGCTCGCTCAAAAACCTTGTCTGCAAGATCCAGCTCAAAGGTTCTCCCAGATTCTTCTCACTCTGTCTCATTGTCACTCGTGATTCTTCTGCCGTAGCCTACTGAAGTGACGTGCTCATCATCGTGTTCCTCTTCTTTGTTGGGAAGCCTTTGTCTGGAGGCCTCCTGGGGCATCTTTCGTCCAAGATGGACGAAGCCTCCATGGCACTCAAGGACGTGCCGCAGAGACTGCTGGATGTGCTGGTTGATGCAACCTTCGAATTCACTGGTCAACCTCTGTATCCCTCCGAGGTGCTCCTACTTAGTTCAAGAGAACTCCTCTCTAGCTCCATTGTATAACTATATATAACATGCTTCTGAAAAACAATAGCCTCGAACTTGCTTCTGATTTCGAGCTGAGCTTGCAGAGCAATTTTGCACCGGTCGACGAAATCGGTGAAGCCATAGAGATACACCAGATTGAAGGAGCGATACCAGATGATTTCCCCGAGGGGGTGTACATCAGAATTGGTGACAGTTTGAGTCGTCTTTTCTACTAGTTTTGTTGTTATACCTATACTCTATCATATCATATCAAGGAGAGGAATTGCTTGGAAAAGCAGACGCTGAATCTATTCTGAACTGATAAAATAGGTTCCAATCCACTCTTTGGTGCCCAACATTCGACGACCTCAATCTTCGGACAATCCAGGGAGATATGGGTTGAGGGTGAGGGCATGCTCCATGCCCTCTACTTCACCAAAAGCACTTCAGGCTCTTCTTGGTCACTCTCCTATGCCAACCGCTACGTGCAATCCGAGACGTTCAAGCTTGAAACAGCCCGGCAGAAACCTTGCTTCCTCCCTGCCACTGAGGGCGACTCTGCAGCCATCATCGCCGCCTTCATGTTCAACTATGTAAGCAATGCAAATAAAACTTTGCAAACCCAGATTGATTTCAGGTACTATCTACGTACCTGATGTTCTGAAACGAGTGAGCATGCAACGTAGCTGAGGTTTGGCAAGGTGAACAAGGACATCATCAACACCAATGTGTTTGAGCATGCCGGCAGGGTGTTCGCTGTCGCTGAGAACTCTCTACCTCACGAGATCTTCATAGACAGCCTCGACACTGGCGATACCTGGGACATTGATGGGGAATGGGATCGGCCCGCTTTCACGGCACATCCAAAGGTATGGACAGTCGTTGCACAACCTAAATGAGTTTTGACTACTAGTATCAGTGATTATTATTTTAGCATCGATTGGGAGCCAGAATATAGAATTACAGATATCAAAGTTTATCGTGACAAACAGAAACAAGACAGTCACTCGGCTGTCTTAGCAGGAAAATAACAAAAAATAATGGTACTGCTGCCTCTGTAGCACCAATATCAATGTTTACCATGACAAATAGAAACAAGACAATAACTCAGCTGTCGTAGAAGGAAAATACCAAATAGTTAGCATGTGTATCACATTTTGTCTTACCAACCAAAAACAAAAAAAACAAAAAAACAGTAAGACAGTGACTCAGCTGTCCTTGCCAACCAAATATAGTTAGTATGAGGTAGACAGAAACTATTCATCCTGTGAACCTCATACATAGAAACAAAGAGTAAGACAGTGACATATGTCATATCAGGGAAAGTAGTGTGCCTATATATCATTATCATATATAACAAAACAAGTATTTATGCGCTCCGAAAATAATTAATCACCAGATGGTTTCAACTTACAGTCGCAACAGAATCCACAAATTTAGTCACACACAAAAAAAGTAGAACCCACAAATTTTAATTTATTCCGATCAGTAGGTAACAAGGGGGTGGTGCAGCCACCTGAGATCTCTCCATAGGTCATGAATTTAATATATTTGCTTGAACTTATCAATCATTTGTACGGTGTTTTTCTCTCATAATAAATCAGCGAACAGTACTTTTCAGCCTGACTTTTCAGCGAAGCGAACAGGGCTTGCACAAGCACATGACTCAATCACTTAGTCACTTAGCCACTCGGCTGTTAAGCCACACGACACTTGGTCAGTCAGATACTCAACCACTCGTCCACTCGGCTACACGTCCCCTCGGTACTCACCAACTCGGTCACTCGGTCACTACACGCTACTTGGCCACTTGCCCACTTGGCACTTAATTAGTCACTCACTCACTCTATCGCTTAGACACATGGACTTGGTCACTACACGCTACTTGGCCACTTGCCCACTTGGCACTGAGTCACTCACTCACTGTATCACTAAGACGCATGGCCAACTGATGAATCAATTAGTCACAACGCCACTCAGCCACTCGGTCACTAAGTAAGTTAGGCACAAGCCACTTGCTTATATATAGGTGAGGTGCCTTATAATGACAGTAAAGTATAATGTGCTGTGGCTATACAATCTCTAATAACTACAAACCAAAATATGATACATCTTTCTACACTCTATGAATATGCAGAACCAACGAATTCATTTTGATTCACATGAACGTAACCTAGGTAGCTCCTGGATCAGGCGATCTTGTCATCTATGGAATAAATGCAAAGAAGCCATTCCTAGTAATTGGAGTTGTCTCAGGTATCTTATTTACACTAGTTTGCAGTTTTATATCATATTCTTTGTACCAAGGTTGGTAAAACAAGGTCCTAGTTGAAGTTCTAACTTACTGCAGCTGATGGAACCAAACTAAAGCATAGAGTTGATCTCAAGCTGGACAGATGTATATTTTGTCATGAAATAGGAGTTACTCCAAAGTATGTGCAAAATTCCTTTTCCTGAATAAATTGCAAAGTGAACCATATTTCAGTAGGGGTTGTCCTTTTACCTTTATTTTTCAATTCCAGTAGGGGTTCACATCCCTCCTGTTTCATCAAAAAAAAAGTGAACCATATTTCTAAAATATCACTTTATTGATAAGTGATGCTACAATTGATGAATTTCATTTACAACAAAGCACTGATGAATTCAGTCTCCTGATGTGTATAGGTACAATGTAATCATGGATGTACCACTTACTTTCGACATCAGTAGACTTATCAAAGGTGGCCAGTAAGTAATTTTGAAAACCTTTTCAGTTAAAGATATTGCTCTACTTGATTAAATTTTCAAACATAATATGAAAACCCTCGGCACAGGTTGTTGCAGTTTGAGAAGGAAAGTTATGCGAGAATTGGGGTTATGCCCCGTTATGGCAATGCAGATTCAGTTATCTGGTTTAATGTTGAACCATTCTGCATGTTCCATCTAATCAATTGTTTTGAAGAGGGTGATGAGGTATAACAATCACGAGACTGGTTAGCCTGCTCCATAGAGCTTTAATATCATCATCTCCGGTTACAATCAAGAGACTGGTTATTTATTTTCTATTTTATCATCACTGCAAAGAATATATGCCTTATAGATACTACTCTTCCCCGGTTAAATAGGTTGTGGTACAAGGTCTCCGTTCACCAGACTCTATAATACCAGGTCCAAGACTTGCCCTGAACAAGTATGGATTGTCTGAGCTTACAGAAGATGACAAGCCCATGAAACAAGAAATTAACGAGGAATTTTTCTTTCGGTTATACCAATGGAGATTAAACTTGAAAACAAACTGTGTCTCAGGGGAGTATTTAACTGGAACAGAGTTTTCAATCGAATTCCCAACGATCAATGACCAGTACACAGGCTTGCAACATAGTTATGCCTATGCACAAGTTGTGGACTCTGTAACAATCTCTTGTGGCAAATGTGTGAAAGGTATGTCATTTAGAAAAACGCGTGAAAGGTATGACTGAAATCGAACATAATTTTCCATGTATTTACTAGCTTAGAGTCTAGGAAAGAAAGTAAACAGTAACCTCCAACAAGAAGAATGAAATAAAGAAACGAAGAACCACAGAGGATTGGTATAGGTTACATTTATGTTCATGGTGATGTTATATCTCAGCGTGACTAACTACTATATAATTTGCAGTCAATCCGAAGTATAGAGGTTTTGCAAAATTCTACCTTGATAAGAGAAACAACACAGAGGTGCAAAGCATAAATTTGTCATTGGTCTAATTCTTAATTCTTCTGGATTCCCATGCTTAACTATGACAAAAAAACAGATATCTGGGGCAAATCTCATAAAAACGCATTATCACTGGCTTAGTAAAGATGAGTTCTGCTCTGGAGCAACATTTGTACCGCGAGTTGGTGGGTCACATGAAGATGATGGGTGGATTATTTCATTTGTACATGATGAGAAAACTAACACATCACAGGCAAGTGTTATCTATTTCATATACATCAATGATCCCATTTGTCCTACAAGCATACAGGGAAATTAATGATGGGACCTTAATGTATTAATGTTACAGGTGCATATAATTGATGCTCAAAGATTTGAAGATGCTCCTGTTGCAAAAATAGCATTACCACGAAGAGTACCGTATGGCTTCCATGGAACTTTCATCACAAACTGATGTGACGCACTTCCATCAAATGTTAAATACTAAAGAACTTCCATCAAATGTTAAATACTAAAGAAAATTAAAAAAAAAACTTTGCATGAGTTGCTGAATCAGGCAAGCCATTTCGGTTCTTGAGATGTGTCAGTACAGAGTTTCATCCCTGTAGTTGATAGTCTATACATTTTTTTTTCATTTGAGTATTGTGTTTGTGGTATCATGGACTACATTCAGCTAAAATGGGCAATAAGCTTTCAGTTGCACTACCGATTTCCCAGGAGGACAAATTAGCACGACTACTCTGTTGGTACCTTGAGAGAATATGTACTATGGAGCAAAAAAATAAGGTACCACAAACACAATACTCAAGTGGTTTGAGAAACCGGGTATCTAATCCCAGGAGGACAATTAGCACGACAGCTCCAAAAAGGTTTGAGAAAAAAAATGACTTCTGGTATCTAATCCAGTAGCGTGCTGAAAACTAGACACATGAAATTTACTTGAAGAAATTTCAGGCATCACATATTATATCTGGCTTGTTTGGCTTCTTTTTTCAGCCGAAACAGTGTTTTTCTCTCCCAACATTTTAGCCAGAACAGTGTTTTTCAGCCACTTTCAGCCAAGTTTCAGCAAGCCGAAGGGGGCCTATGGACTGATCCAGCAGCACCGCAACAATCTGCAGCACCACCCGGACATGTTACTTGTATCTCAAAGTAAGGATTTGCTCAAAAAAAATCTCAAAGTAAGGATTAAGTAAGTTGGGTAATTAAGTGATTAGCTACAAAGTCAGCCGATCAGCTGTGTTGGAGACATGCAAGATTGCATCAGATTCCCCTCTCGTACACTAAACCTCTCTCACATCTTCCTCTGTTTTCTTCCTAGCCGCAGGCTTCCATCTGCCCTGTTACTAATCCAGCAAATCTACTCTACCTAGTACCTACCCGGCTACCCTACCAACTTAACGCCATGTTTCTCAAGGACCCTCTACCAACTTAGCCTAAGGCTCAACATCACACCATTGTTGGATGATTCTTTAGCGTGCAACTCTTTCAGATTTCAGTCTAAAAGAGCAAATTACTCAAATACGCATATGGGAGCATGTAACTGCATCAAATTTGAGACATTTTCTCCCCTTTTACCTGCGAGATCTTCCTTTCTCTTTTCGAACCCCTCAATGACAAGATTACAGGAACTGACTTTACTATTCTTGCTCGATCCATAGCCATGGAGAGAAAATCGTCTTCTTGTTTTTTTTTTATTTGGTGTGCTTTAAAAAGGAGCAGTTCTAATTCTAGATTAAGCATTGCAGTTCCAGCTAAGGCCTCGTTCGGTTGTGGATCAATCCTGGCCTGGATTCATTCCCGTTCCTTCCTAAAATACATGTTCAGTTAGCCGACGAAACCCGTATACCGGGTCTGTTCCACTATACGGCCGCACCCCGCGTGGAAAGACCCGGTTATACGGCCGCACCACGCCAGGAATCAAACCACTACTCTGGAGTCGTGGAACGGATCCCCGCGTGTAACATCCTAGATGTTAAAAGCTAATTAAAATCTTAGTCATGGTTATCATCATGCATAATCATCTAGCATTGAAGCATAAATGCACCCCATGTTTCAATTATAGCATTAATATGTTTCATATGTTGTGTTAAATGTGTTGCATGAAATGTTGTCATTGATATCAATTAAAGTTCTTTGTGAATTTATTTATGTGAATTTGCTTAAACAATTAAAATTTTGTTAAAATAAACTTTATAGTTCAAAATGTGCTCTATATTATAGAATAAAAGTTTGTTAGAGTTTTCAAGTCAAATATGTTTAAACTTGAGCTCAGAAATTAAATTCCATGCTGTTTTTCCACACAGCCATTTCTGCCTAAGTCACTGAAAGCTAAGTTCAATTTTGGGAGAATTATTAAATAAATTTTCATGATGTCCAACTTTGGTTTCATGTATTGGTGTGATGATTGTACTTTGATAATGTGTAATTAGTTGTGTTGATTGAATAGTAATTAGCCTCTAATTAATTCCCAAAGTTTGCTAATCAAATCATATTTCCAAAACCCTAACTGAATCTAGTCTTCAGTTTCAAGGTTCATGATTTCGAAATCCAAAATCTTCAAAACCATCAATCTTTTGATGTTGATATTTTAAGCAAAGTTGGAGAGCTCAGATTAGTGAATAATTTTTCTTAAGGAATCTCATCGCGTTTACTAGAGAAATCGGGAGGAAAAGGAAGAAGAAGATCGGGTTTCAGTCATGAACAGTATTACCGGCGGCAGTCTGCTCGGCTGCTCGACGTCGGTGGCCGCCTTCGCCCCGTTTCTCCGCGCGTGGACACGCACCTACTCGCGGTGGCAACGTCAAGCAGCTGCTGGCCACGCCTGGATGTTTCACTCGCGTTTCGCCTCGCCGTCTTAAGCCCGAGCCGCTGGCATCCCCCTCTTTCTTCTCTGTCGCCATAGGCACCGCCCCGCTCGACGAAAAAATTAGTCGCCGTCGTTGTGCCTCAACCCAATTGCCCATGCACCCAGCCTCGCATGCTCCTCGCGCTTATCCTCGTCTCGCTCCCGTTGTCCCGCTCCACCGGAGTCGCCCACGCGCGCCGTTTCCGCCGCGGCGGCTCGCCATGGCTGCCGAGCTTCACCTCACCGTGGCCAGCTCGCCCCGCTGCAGGTCCTGATCTCTCTCCTGATGTTTTGAATTCCTTGTTCTATCGCTCTGCTCATAGGCTCGCCGGTTTTCCCTTTTATCCACAGGACACGCTGGAACATGACCTCACCGTCCAGTTCACGCCGCCGCGCTCGTCCTCACCGCCGGCAGCCACCTCCGCTTTGTCTCCGCTTCAACCATCAAGTCGGGTAAGTCTAGGTGAGCACCTCCAACGCGTATCCATCCTTAGCTAGGCCGATTAGGGGCCGTAGCCGCTGGTCCGCCACCGCGCCACCGTGTTCTGTGCCGCCATGCCGCCAAGGCTGTGGCCAAGCACGCGCGGAGCCCTATTTCGTTCAACCGCCACCGTGGATAGGTTCGCGTGTGTGTGGGGAGCACGTTGGTGGTCTCCCCGTTGCCGGTAACCTCACCGTTGGCAAGGTCCGCCGTGCCGGAGCGCCGCCGTGCTGCCATGGCCACGGTCGTGCCCGCTCTGGAACCCTAGATGTCAAGATGACCCTCGTGGTGTGTGCGGGAGTGGGAGAGGAGCTCACCGGGGTAAGCCCCGTCGCTGGAGACCTCGCCGGTGACGAGCATCCGCCGGTCAAAGGCCGGCGCTGCCGCGGTCAGCGTGGTCACGCGCTGTCGTTGACCTAGCCCCGCGTGTCAGCCACTATGGCTGGCTGCACGTGTGTGAGAAAAGGTTTTCAACCGAATTTTAATTTTCAGAAAATGCTAATAAATGCTGATTCTTGTTTAATTCGTAACTAAATAAATAATGATGATAAAAATGTGAATTTTTTTTGTGTATCCTTGTTATGTTATGCTCTTCCATGTAAAAATATTACTTAGCTATAATCAGTAGTTTTGGTATGCTTAAAAATTACCTCTTTTAATTATTAAATGGATCTTGCATGATTTTTATAGATAAAAATAATTACCCTTTAATTATGAAACTTTTTTTTATGCTTAACATGTTAATTCCTGCCTTCACAAAAAGTTTGGTACTATTTTGATAATTCTAACTTAGTTAATTAATTTAAGCATGTTTAAATGCCTTTTTCTTTAATTGATAAATACTAAAATGATTTAGATAAATACCTAAATGGCTTATGTGTGTTTTTAACATTGTTGTGGACCTTGGAACACAAACCCCCTGCTGTTCCTTGGCAACTCTTTTACTTCTTTGTTGTGCTCATATTTAACTTGTTAGTTAATAAATAAAATAATTTAGTCAAATGACTAGTTAGTAAATGCATGTGATTAGGTCATGTAATGATCCTTGCTTGCCCTCATGGTTGAACTCTTAGTTAAATAACTTATCTTGCTTGACTAGTATAATATAATAAGTGTTGTTTTCATGATACAACTAATTAACTTGTTAGTTAACTAACTAAAATGCTTTTATTTATAATAATAACCCTAGTTCTTTGATGAAGGAAAGTTGTACTCAACTTTCTTAGATTAGTTTAAGTTTTAGTATGCACTTGTGTGTCTTTCATCATGCATCACAGCATGCATTCGATCGTATTAAGTATCCATCATTTATTACGTGTGGTGCATACAAGAGTGAGAAGGTTCGTGTTGATCAAGTTTCGGAGAAGGTCTATCCACGAGTGGTATTGGTGCCAAGTTTAACTTCTGGATCTTCTTGTGAAATCTAACCTTCTCTACAACATAGGCAAGCCCCGGAGCATAAACTCTCTCTTAGTATTTACAAATCTTTATTACACCTTAAAATCTTGTGAGATGTGCATTAAGTAATTAGGAGTTGGTCGAATACCGTTGCTGCATGATTACCTTGATATTTAGGTATCCTTAGTCGTACCCCACTAGTATGTGCAGGTCGATATCTCTAATGCTTAGTAATGCTTAGACTTCGGTAGAAGTCAAATGATGGTTTCACCGTTCACAAGGAATAGGTTTACTTTGACTCTGTTTTTGGGTCATGTGAACACCATGATTATGATAATGTTTAAATTGAGCCTAGGCGGGACTCGATGCTATGTTAAGTGTTCGTGGGCTAACAGGTTTGCCTAGTCATGCTCATTCTGCTTCTGTCGATTAAGGATTGTACCATTGTAGATCTATTGTGAGTCAAGACTTTGTAGTACTAGCCACATACTCCGATAAGCCTGATACCTCGGCTATTCCATTATGAGAAAGGACAACCACGCACTAGAGTGGAGAGATGACGAGAGTAGCGTATACCCACCCTACGGAAACATCAGGGATGACGTACGACCGTGGAGTCTATGCTCTTGGGTGGTGCGAACCCATTCTCATTTTGGAGGATTCGAGTGAAGGTTGATATATGTAGGTCTGGGACCTGCATATGTCATGTGGTAAGGAAACCCCAGCTGGGCCTAATCGATTCGAATTGTCGTTGCTTCTCAGAGAAGAAGACTCGATTCTCTGCTCTACATCATAGTTAATCAACAGAAACATGGTTACTTATGGATAGATAAGATGACTAAAGATGTGATTGATTTAGAATATGTGCAAACTGGATACTACTAATGACTTAATACATGGCTAAAACATTGAAAGTAAGGATCCACTTATAGTAAACTTTTCTGCAAAAATTATTCTTACTTCAAACTTTTCTTTAAGCCTACATACCCTTGGACTCTTTTGTTTTTAGTCGGGTAAGACTTGTTGAGTACCCTCAAGTACTCAGAGTTTGTTAACCCCTATTGCAAGATCTAACTTGTGCTACTAATTGAGGTCATGTCAGTGGGCTCAACATGATCTGATCGTCTCTTCTACCTTAGATGCTTAAGCCAAGTTGCTTCCGCAATTCTACTCACCATTTGGAACTATGTTAAAGTTTTTACTTGAACACATTTTTTAACTTAATGTTATAAGTCTTCCATACTCTGATGTAAGTTATTTTTGTACCAATGTTGTAATGTTGTGATAACTCCAAGTTGATCATGTATGAGTTGTAAAAAGTGGATGATTTAGGGTTCCCTGAGGATACCCGACTGACTACCTGAATTATCTGGCTCTCATGTGCAGCAGTCAAAGGTCTTTGAGACAATGATAGGTGCACGTGGGTCATATAATTGTGGTGGTTTTGCCACACCGCGGAGACGAGCGTGATGACTGTGGCGCTAGGTCCTCATGACGGCATCAGCATGAGATCTTGCATGTCTGTGGATTAGGGGACTCGCGATGGCCAGTCTCGCTGCACACACTACTAGGAATATCCACTTCTATGACGATCAGCTTTCATCACTAAAGGAGCAAAATTCATCATAATTTTAGTTTTATGACAAATTTATGATGAAAACTGGTTCGTCATAGAAGTCACGTCATACTTGAACTTTTATGATGATTTTCGCAAATTGTCATAGAAGTGGCTTGATCTGTGACAAAAACAGAACGTCATAGAACTGTTTTGGCATGCGTGGTAGGAGGGCTGCCACGCTGGTGGGTGCTTTCGTTGTAGATGCTTTCCACATGTGCATGCTATAGCCGGTTGCATTGGTGATGGTTCGGGTACGTGTCATCTTCTTATTGCACAACATGGCCATCTATGGTTCTTGCACATTTCAGATTCTTATTAGACCACGTGTTAATTCTCTGTTGTTCCACATGTCAAATTTCTACTGGCACATGTGTCATGTTGCCGTTGGATCATGTGTCACTTCTTCATTGGACCATATGTCGTATTATTCTTATTTGACCACGTGTCACGATGTTGTCCGTCCATGTGTCATATTTTTATATGTCCATGTGGCTTGATGATTTCTTTCCACGTGATGAATTTTTAATAGCCCACGTGTCGTGCACTAGCCAATTCACGTGTCATGCACTGGTTGATCCATGTGTCGTATTTTTATTTGATCACGTGGCCTATCCTGGTTCTACTGCGTGCATGACTAATTACATCAGAAAACTAATTCGAGATCGTCACTACTGCACAGATTGACAACATAATTATTCAAGCTAGCAATCAAATACCAACAATTAACATTTCACACGTCAGTAGCAAGCCACTGAGAGAGTTTCACCACAACAAACCATCACATGAGTCCACATAATAGACCACAAATGTTCACCGCATCAAGCCGTAGGAATTAAAGACTGAGAGTTAATTACCAAGAGAGCTTAAGCGCATGACTTGCTCACAGAGCATATTGTACTCCTCCTGTCGTTGTTTCTTGAATTCCTCAAACTCCCTTTTAGACTCTTCTGTCTTCTTTAGTTCATTCACTAGTGCGACGAGGGTAGCAGTACTTTCCTGTTCATTAGCAAGCTGCTCCCGAAGTGTCATCTCCATCGATGTCTCTGCTCTGGTAGAGCTTCCCAGGATACCAGCATTCTTCAAAAAAGGTTTTTCCAGCTTGCTTAGGAGGGGGGCTTGCCCTTGTAGAGGCAGAGGACCTTGAAAACAACATCAGCACTAGTCATTGGTTGTTGCCCATCAGCAACAGGTTCTGCTTGCATAGCTTCCTGTGAAATTCAATTAGTAAAACATTAGGTTACACATAGTAGAAGAGGATTTCAATTGAAAACCCAAGAGATTAATTCATAACAAGTAATGCATATGACTTCCTCAGCCTACTACTGATAGAGATTACATAAACATAATGCATAGGTCTTTTGCAGCCTACTGCCGATAGAGATTACATAAGCATAATGTACAGGCACCATATTGATTGGTGTAAAATTGCAACTACAGAATTAAATGATGTTGCCACATTAGGCTCCTATTGCATTTCCTTCTTTTATGGCAATGGGTTCAGTCAATTTCAAGGAAAGCAAATGAGGGTACTTACAACTGTTGCTCTTGCAGCATCGCTCATGCCCTTTTTGTACTAGTATGGAAGTCCTTGAAGACTTCCATAGCATTAACATCTTCATCAGGTCGACCATGTTGTTCAAGTCCTGGATCATCATGTTGTTCATCAAGTCCTTGATCGTGTTCTATGGCCTTCCTCTTGTTCTCCTTCTATTCACATTGCACTTGAGTTTCTATTTATATTTATACAAAGGCAAGAGTAATAATAAAACACAACCATCACTTACAAATGTTTGTAGCTGGACAACATAGGAGCGAGATCCAGTAGACTAATGGTACTTCACTTTTGCATGGTTTCGCTTGTTCGTCTTAGATGTTTCCTATAGCTTCATTTGTGTTAGACTGTAGCACAAGTAGACTATAGCAAGACTAGACAGGAAATCGATGGGTTCACACACACCTTGTCCTTAGCATTAGACCAAGTCTTGACAAGTTCACACCATTGCGCATCGCTCATGGATGGGATAGGAAAGGTCTTACAGATCTGATCAGCAAGGATGCTATTGAAGTAGGTTTGTTTTAACCTATAGTGTGTCTATCATACCCCACACTGCAATACATTCTAGCAAGTTTTTTGTGTTGGTAGGTGAGCCTTGTCAATGTCCAGCCTTGACTGCACACAGTAGTGTGAATGACAAATAAATCCTTTAAAGTTACTCAAAGCAGAGTTGAATGTCAAGAGCGGATACCCATACATATAGTTAGCCCGTCCATAAAATTCCTATAATGAACGACACCAGAGGGCTCCTTGTAATGTTTCCAATGCGTCAAAATTGGTATTTGATGCCTGACTAGTACACCTGCCTCTAAGGTAAACATGGCAGCTTGCACTGGATCATGTGGCCTTCTGTTCCCCTCGGCAACAGAGATGGGCATCCTCAATCCTCCCATTGATTTACTCATTTTGTCAAGCAAAATTCTACGAATTCGAGGCCTCGGCTTCCTCGCACTTCTCAACAATGGTACTACAAAGTTTTTATACATTCAGATTGTTAGAAAAGTAACATGGATATCAAATAGCTAGTGCGAATTGATTGATAGACATCTGTAAGGTAATACCAACCTAGGCAACTTTCATTGTTTGTGGGCAGTCTCTCACAGGACTAGGTAGCTCAAAGGGCTCCTCTTCGGCATGGCTATCATCATCTAGCTGTGGGCAATCTCTCATAGGGCTAGGTAGCTCAGAGGGATCCTCTTTAGCATGGTTATCATCATCTGGCCGTGGGCAGTCTCTCATAGGGCTAGGTAGCTCAAAGGGCTCCTCTTCGGCATGGCTATCATCATCTGGCCGTGGGCAGTCTCTCACAGGGCTAGGTAGGGTGTCATCCTAACAAATGTCTCCAGTCAATTCATGAAGTTTGAATTGATCTGTGCATACAGGTGTCCATGGTGATGGAGAATTATGTTCACCTACTGCTGATACCTCCACCCTTTTGCTAGTGGTAGCCCTTCGAGTATGAACTCCATGAGCAAACTCTCCTGGTTGTGTCGAATTCAACCGCTTGGAGTGCCTTCGCCTAGGACTCATGGTAGCGCTGCCTTTTGTCCTGCTGGCAGAGCATCCTCTATGGCTCCTTCGACCCATACACTAAAATTGGCGATACAAACTTAAGCAGCAAGCATGTACAAACTGCATTGATGTGACAGGGCAAAGCCTCGCCGCCCACCCACGCAAATGTCTCGGCCATGGGGTGGCCGATGGCCTCCAAACTATAACAGTAGAGACACGGGGTGAGAGGGAAGGTTATACCTGCTGCCTTCTATCTCCAAAGCTCTTGAAAAGCTTTTGCCTTCCACCCTACTGCGCCACTGGCACCTCCTGCTAGGACCCTGGCGGAGCGAATGAGGTCGTCTATCGATGTGGAGTCCCTAGAGGCCTTCAACACTGGCAATCCTCCACTGATAGATGGATCTCTCGTCGGCCTGCTCTCTAACCTATCAGTTCCCCCTTTGGAGGTGGATCATCACCGCTCTTCATGTTGTTTATCTTTATTTAACCAGAGTATGCGAGCAATGCTCACACTAGTATTTGTGTTCATACTATTTAATTTAACTAGTATTTGGAATTTGCCTACTATCTCAACATGTGATCTTGGACGTGATGGTGTCCGAAGCCTTGTTGGCACTAGTGCTCGGTTCTTCATCCGAGGTCATGCTCAGAAAGCGGCCCTGCAAGGCATCCCCCGATGGAGGCAGCCACCTACGATTTCGTGCCATGCTACGCCGGTCAGTTCAGTAAAAGTCATTTGCCTTCTCAATCAAATCGCTCTCCCCCTTATCCTATATGGGCTTGAACTTGGCTTGCATTGTGTAGCGCTTCCTCCATGGCGGTGCCATCCTAGGACATCGGGCTTTTCCCTCGGTGATGCTGGAGAGTCATCCCATCACTGCTTGCTGCCATCGAGCCCGTCTGTCCCTGCATAGCCCTCTAGTTCTAAAGTGGGTGAATCTTCAGAAGAGCGTGAATCCTTAGATGACACAGAGTACCATCAATTATTGAAGGATTACTATGAGGTCCAAGTGGATTTGTCATCGACTAGGCTGAACGCTGAGACGCTATGCGGTGAGCTGGACACCATGCACGACGCACTTTAGGCTTCCAAGAATTTGGTCTCCTAGGCGCATCTTATTATGGTACTAAGGACCCTAGTCGAGACCCTGTAGCTATTTGTGCTAGCCACCTGTAACGAGGCCTTCCCCATTGGAACAGTGGATAATCTGTTCACCATAGAGGAGCACCTCCGAGCCCTACCGGCCCGCCTTCAAGCCATGGTGACTGAAGCCGTTCATTAGGGGGCTGCTATGGTGTTGGCTACTGCCCAGGTTTAGATTAGCACAATGGTAAATGTCTGGGTGGTAGAGCAGGGTTTTCCGCTGGGTTCGACGGATGATGACATCGTTGATCTGATCAAGAGTTTTGAGCCAGCCGCCAACATTGTCTTACCAAAGGTGGACGTGGACGATATCCTGCATGCCAACCTCGACCCTTGATCTGTGGGATGCCCTTGCAAATATGTGAACTCTTATTTTCATATAGGTGTTAACTTTTGTTGAACTTTGTATTAGGCCTTGTTTGGATGCATGTGTATCCACATCAATCCATATGTGTTGGAGTGGAATGGAATGAAATTTAGTTTAATTCTACTCCAATTTACTTCAACACATGTGGATTGAGATGAATACATGGACATCCTTGTTTGGATGCTTGTGTATCCACTTCAATCTACATGTGTTGGAGTGGAATCGAATGGAATTTAGTTTAATTCCACTCCAATCCACTTCAACATATGTGGATTGAGATGAATACATGTGCATCCAAACAAGGCCTCGGTGGGTTAAACTCTATTGAGCGTGGTGTAGCTCAGGTGCTTTGGTCATTTTGTAGCTGGTTTGTAGCCCTGTTGGTTGCTTTTTGCTATAGATTTCTTTCTAGTTGTCTTTGATCTGATCTATAATATGCTAAACATTCATGAGTAACTTTGATCTCTATTGAAGCCAAGTCGTGTCTTTGATAAAATTTGTTGAACTTGAAAGAACCATGCAGCGAGGAGTTCATCTGAACAAGTCTAGAATATTGTTTTTGCTTTTGCTTTTCTCTTGTTTTGTTTCAATTTTATTTGTTTCCTTTAGGGATTCAATGAAAGTACTCGAACGAAACATGTCTCCATGTATAACGTGAGATGTGTCTAGCCCGATCAGATTTACGATGCTTGGAATTTTCTTGTGTGCGTAGTAAATTTGAATACCTATGTGGCCCCCTAAAGGAAACAAATCTGAAGAAGGTACATGTGACAACCATTACAATTTCAGCACCAGGAGCAAGTCTCACACTTATAATCTGTTGAGCATGGTGTAGCTCAGGTCATTTCGTTTCTATTTGTTTTTTGTTGCCTTGGTGTCTTTATCGATCTTTATTGAACTTGCAAGAACCTTGCAGCGAAGAGCAAGTCTCGCCTTAGTGTAATGCAGAGCAGAGGAGCCATTGGTATTAAAATATTATTGCACATGTAAGAAAGTCCGACCGCAAGTCTCGCCTTAATCTAATGCAGAGCAGAGGAGCTATTGGTGTTGAAATGTTATTGCACATGTAAGAAAGTCCGACCTCTGTACATTTGAACGCATCTTATAGTATAATCCATAGTTTTCCTCGTCTTCCTATGATGCTTGTTACTGTGTCGTTTATGATTTTAAGTTTGGCTAACTTAATAGTAGCATAGCCTAGTTGTACAATATGGCGGGTGCATTGTAGTGCTTTTGAAATGTCATTTTTATGTATTTTGGAGTGTCATCATCAGGATACCCCATGTACCCATGACATTATAAATCAATATAAGTATTGTACTACAGCTGAATTAACTGATGAAACCGTGACGGGAGCTGTAATAGCACTGTAACACATGTGCGCACCAAATAAATAATTCAATTTGCAAACAAAACAAAGATGGCACACTATTTTAACTAAAATAATGACAACATTCATCATTGAGGAAATTAACATATCCATATACAAGCAAACAACATTGGTCCATTTAAAATGCATGGCAGAGTGATACATCAAAGGCAACTTTATTTACTACTCTGCTAATGAATCCAAGAACAAGGGAACATAAGGAAGATAGTATGGTCTGTAGTTAAACTCTTTTTTAACGGTACATTTACCATACCGAAAGACACGGATAGGGATGACATGAACTTTTTTGTGGTCCATGTTATATGCAATGATTGTTCCATCCTCCCTAGCAAAGAAAATTAAATTTCATTCTAGGTGAACTATGATCACTATGTCCTCATCATCAAATGTAATATTAATCCTTTCAAACAGGATTCGCATGGTGACCGTATGCTTTAATGTCCAATTATCAGTACCATAGTCTTCAAGAATCTAGATTGAAAGCTTAGAATCATTGGGACCATCAATAGTACATACACACAAGTGACCTTGAGCTTGATGCATGGAGTGGTGAAGATCATGTAACCTATCAATTTTCTTCCATGTGTTTCTCTCCATATCCACAACAAGTATCATAGAGTGCCCCTAGAGTGCCCCATAATGTGTAGACAACCGTTAAGAAACACACTTGGTTGTCTCTAAAAATGTGACATTAGTATGCTCGCCCCATTCAGATTCCTTATAGATCCATGCTACGGTTGAGATGAGTAGATCTCCACACCTACACACACAGTGTTGACATCCACATATTCAATCACATGGAAGTGCAAGGAGGTTGTCGGATTGAACGCCAAGCGAGCCTCACCAACAACATGGTCAACATCATGGGTGCTAGGCGACATAATTTTAAACTTCTGGGTCATTGGATTGTAGATGGCATAGCGGTATCCATCAGCCCTAAGGCACCAACATAGGATGTGGCCATTGTAGCAATCTGAGAGAGCTACATTGTCAATGTTGAAGAGTAAGAATTCCAAAGAGCGGGGGCGTACACCACGGACGACGCTGGTGAAGTTTCGATTGTCGTTCTCACTGTCGTAGAAAAAGTTGGCCATAGTCTAGGGCAGCTTCTTACGGTTGTTGGGGTCCGAGATGAGGTTTTTCTAGGAGCAACAGACACATTTGCAGCAGAACAAGGAGCGGGTAGGGAGACGGCAAAGGATCTAAAAAACAACATCCTCTGTGAGGCTGGCCAGTGCGTTCCTCTTGTTGCGGGCCTCCTCCATTTTGTCAGTGTGAAGTACGATGAGAGCTTCCTTAGTAATGAGATCACTGAAGAGGAAAATAATCCAACAAAGATCCATTAGTAAAGTCCACAACTCATACCAAAGTGCAACTTTAACAACCATTAACAGTTTTCATGGTACAACATCATGTAAATTTAGAGTAGCACCACATAGATATATATAACTCAAACTAGAGTAGCAGTTAATGGAGCTATAACCATTACAATTTTAGCAGTTAATTGAGCTTCCTCGGTTTTCACAAGTAGAATGTCAGTGAACAAATGGTAGTGATCATCATTGGCGTCAGTAGCAACATGTGCAGCTTAAACATTATTGGCCTCAGTGATGTGAATGATGGACACAAAGCATTGATTTGCTTTCGATGCCTTCCTCTTGTTTGGAACCAAATGGATAACTTGGTTGTCAATAAGGAGAAGACACAGGAAGCAAACATATGAGCTGCATCCTAATACATCCAACAGTCATGTAGACATCATTGGCACAGAAATGTGGCCTTAGATATGTTATAAGTTCAAAATACCATAAGGACTCACTAGTGGCACTGGAGCATATGAAACATAAATGTAGAATCAATAAGCACTAGACAGAAAAAATAGTTTAAGGCAGAAGAGAAGGGCATGTATGTTTGCCTAGATAGATAGGTATAATCAAGTAAGCACCTAACAATTAATAGGTCTAGTTGCACATAGACATTTACAGTAAGAACACTGAACATATGCAAAAAACCAAGACCCCAGCAGAAAACCAACCAGTGCCATATCCTAGTTCTTTTCATCAGCATTGGCCTAACCAGATCTATAATGCTACAATATTTCTTTCATACCTCATGTTGAAGCAAGGACCAAAATAGTAAAGCGAATAGGAAAAGGCGAGAAAGGAGACGTACGAGTCGGATCTGTCACCTCTGTCGCGGCACACGATGGACACGGACACCAATGCTGCCGCGCTCCACTGGGAAGACCCACCGTCTAGCCTCCAAAAGGACGCCTGAGCCACCATAGCACACCAGGGATCCTTCGTCGCCGTCGCCGCAAGTCCAATGGGCATAGATTTATTTCCACTTGTAGGGGATACATCCAAACTCTTCAAAATATAAGTAAACATGTCCACACAAGGAACATATACTACTATTAGGACTCCAAAGACATGTCAACACAACCAGGAGTCTAGCGCAATGGTGAAGACGGTCTATTCCTAAATCTGGGTCCCAGGTTCGACTCCTAGGTTTCATGTTTTTTTAGTTTGAATTTATCATAACCCGACAACAACAAGTGACACGCAAGCCGTCGGGTCCCATAGGTCAGATGGAGATGGAGAAAGGTCCCACAAGTATATGTGACATGTAAGTCATCGGGTCTCAAAGGTCGGATGGTCCCATAGGTACACGTGACACGCAAGCCGTTGGGTCCCACAGGTCGGATGGAGATGGAGAACAGTTCTACATGTATACGTGACACATAAGCCATCGGGTCCCATAGGTCAGATGCTGAAGGGTCCCGCTGGTACACGTCGGATGAAGAAAGGATCGAGCGGAGACTTTTATGACGAATTGCAAGCATCATGGATGAGTAATTGTAGGTCCCATAGGTACACGTCGGATAGAGAAGGGTCCCACAGGTACACGCTGCATAGATAAAGGATCGAGTGGAAACTTTTATGATGAATTACAAGCGTCATGGATGAGTAACTGTAGTCCCATAGGTACACGTGGATGGAGAAAGTACCGTGTGGAGATCTATGACGAAGCGTCGTTCATTACAGATCGAATATTGTTCATCACAGATGTGTAATTAGTTCAATAACGAAGCCCTGTTGATCACAGTATTAAAGGAGATCGTCATAGATGAGTCACGCGAGTGATCTATGACGAAACCCTATGCTCTTCTATGATGTTTTTTTTTGTGATGATGCCTGATTTTGTCATAGATAGGGAGGGTTGGAGGATCATCACTACTGATCTATGACGAAACAGAAATATTCATCATAAAAAATGCTCTATGACGGTTTCGGATTCGTCATTAAAATTTGTCATAAAAGTGGATATTTCTAGTAGTGACACATACCCTGACTCAATCCCTCTGGATTGGTTCCACTGCAACCGAACAAGGCCTAAGAATATATAAAAATCAGGAAGTATGTAAGCGCCCAATTGTCTCACTTCAACAGTGCGGGCTGCTTGAAACAACAAATATGGTAAAGCATTTAAAAAAAAAACTACTCTTAAATTGTAGTTACAGGAGGAGGATGCTGGAAACTGGGAGAGACCTACTCGGATGCAGTTCTCTATCATGTTGACGGCCTTCAGATTCACTGGTGAAGGCGCCTCACTCGGATGCGGCCTTTGAAGAGAGGCAAGAGACGGCGGAGGATCGGGGGCCACGCCGACGCCATCAACATCCGTAGGAGCTGTGGCTCGGGGGCCAGGTTAGCGGCGTCGGCGGCGTTGTCAGGGCTGGCGGCGGAAAGCTTTGGGAAATGGGAGGGCAGGGCAGAAGTGCGTCTGGGTCCACGGTGTCGGTGAAAGAGTGTAGAATACATGTACCAGCCCTCGTGTTTTTTTTTCCTATTTTGACAGCGTGTTTTCTCCTATTTCTGAGTAATTTCTTATTTGCCTCTCTAATTCTTTTGTATTATTATACTACTATAGGCTAGAGCTAGACTAGAATACCTCGCACATTGAGGTGAAACTTTCTTAAAATAAAATTGTTGCATGTATAAATCTGTATTTATAACCTCCATTCTTATCAAAATTGGACAATGCAACAAAAGAATTGAATAAAAAAAGTAACAGAATTAAATCGAATTATAAGATGACGGAACCATGAAACAAATAACTATGCATGGATGTCTTCTATATTTCTTATATATATTGAAAGTAGTAATTGCGCTTCTAGAGATGACATGGATAGATTGCATTATGAGGTTGAAAGTTACATGGTCATTCAAGAAGATGATGTACACAGTTAGTGGAAGATGATATGGATAGTTTGTATCTTGAGATACAACCTATAGATGGGATAAGATTTATAAGATACGCTCAGTGTCAGAGTTTAGTGAGGGCCATAGTGGGTCATGCCCCCTCCCCCCCTAAGCTAGAAAAATCTTTAATGAAAGTCTTAGTTTGACCATTTTAATCAGTGATGAAACACTAATCTGCCCCCTCTCTTTGCACGTTATATCATATGGGCCCCTTCTCTTTTCATGGCCACGCTCCGCCACTGGATGCGCTATCAAGAGTGGGCTAGGGATATATGAATATGTTGATCTAGTTTATTGAGACAAATATGTTAACATATACAATACCACATGTGGATTTTATGAACTAAATTTTAATATTGTAGATGTTAATGTGTATTTTCTATAAGTTTAACATAGACAAAAAAAATAAAACAACCCACAATTTAGAACTGAAGGGAATAATTAAATGTGTTTGTAGTAGAAATACATAGCTATATGGATAGTTACCGCATGATATTGTGAGACATCATTTTAGTGGAACATCATTTTTGCAATACTCCTTTCAATTGACCATTCCAACGATAAGAAATGAAACTAAAATGTCACACCAGTGAAACTTAATCGCTCCTTGAAAACTTCCAACAGAAGGACAGTAGAAAAAAAACCAAAAAAATGAAAAGGAGGTTGTCGGGTTCATAAACCCGGGTCCCTCACGGACCGGCTTCCCAACAAAGGCTCGGCCCAAGCAGACAATGCGCAACTTATGAGCCAGCCCAAGTATCAGAACAATAGGCCAGAAGGGTGATCCAATCACCGACCGGAAGGCCTGGCCGAGGAGGAACGACACCCGTTTTCTGACTCCGGCCCTTCTCTCCAACCGGAGCACACACTTCGATCACCAACCCACCTCCAGATGGCCTCTCCGACCGGAAGGCTTGGCCAAAACACTACTTCCGACTCCAACCCCACATCTCTGAGCGGGGTATGCAAAAACCCTGCTCACCGCTCTTCTTTGACTGGCGCAACCAGAGCTGAACTGGACTGACCGAACGGGGACGCCCGCCCGGAAAGGACCAGGGAACGAACGGAGAAAGCAAGCTAAGGCGCACAAGTAGAACCACGATACCAGGGACCATACCATGTACACCTACAGAAATAGTACTCTACAACCGCCCTAACACAAACAGTATTGTAGGCGCCATTAACTCCCATACGGTATTGTGGGCGTCATTAACTCCCATACAGTAAGGCTCCCCCACATGCCTCTGGGCATCGACAGTGTTGTGGGCGCCGACATCTACCATACCAAGTGAACATGGTGAAACCCCTCACATGCCTCTAGGCATCAGTAGTATAGCAAGTACCAACATCTGCCATACCGCAAATAAAATGACGCAGCCTCCCACGTGCATCCGACATCTAATAGTGTTGTGGGCGCCTACCATCATCCTGTACCCGCTGGCATGGGCAACAAGGTTTAGAAGCATACGTACTCTCTCCCTCTCACTTGTAAGGCCATCCCCTTCATCTATAAAAGGGGATGTGCTCTCTCCCAACATTCAGGTTCAGTCAAGTAATTCTAGATTCATTAGATCGATCAAGTTCACTAGTTCACAACCACAGAACCACTAGGTTTGAACCTCAAGCACACGCTTGAACACGTAGCTCATAGCGGAGCTCCTGTCGCTCTCGGCCCTTCCAATAGGAGTTCAACCGGACCTTTTGTACTCCCCATCTTTCTTCTTCTTGTTTGTAACCCCACTGCAAACTTTGAGCACCTAGGCTCAGGAATAAAGTCACCGACCGATTCGAACTGGACGTAGGGCATGTTGCCTGAACCAGTATAAACCCTGTGTCATTGAGTGCTAGGCCACCTCTGATCACAACGTACGACAAAACTACAAATATTTACTTGTTGGTCACTTTCTGCACCGACAGTTGGCGCCGTTCGTGGGGAAGACGATGTACGTTCAACACTTTTTGGTCATCGGATGGCCCACTTTTCCGCCACCTTCGCCATGGCAGACTTAAGCGATACGACTCGCTTCGGCTCACTGGTGTTTCCTACACTCCCACCAGTTGGGATGTGGGTTCCACCCATCTTTGAGCCATCCTAGGCCTTCCTCTTTGGAAGCCTGGACTTCGTCACCAACCGGCTCGGCGTACTATGCCTCCACAAGGAGACACTCGTTCTGGCGCCCGTCGGAGGGGCGCCCTCCATTGGCTCCGGGATGCATGACAGCTTCAACGACGTGGCATTTGGGCTTCATTCTGAGCAAACTCTCTGCTCAAACCCCACTGTGAGTAATATGCATACTGTAATCTATTCTCTATTTACTATCTCCCGCCGATTATCCGGAAGGGCCATATTTACCGCATCATGGACACCATATGATCGGTCCCCCTATGGCCTTGTGTCCCCCATGGATGCGTGCGCTCAGGGGCTCTGAGGGACGCTGCCTCCATCACCCCTCACATCCAAATTTGTGGGAATGGCGAGCTATGCTCCTACCACTTTCCATGAACTCCTAGATGACAAGGGTGAGAGCGATGGCTCCAGCTTCGGCGATGTGGCACCTAGCCACCATCCGTCCCGAGAGTGCGCTATGGTGGACGCTCTGGGATAGCCACCGGTCGTTGCGGAGTCTGCGCAAACTCACACCCCCAGACCCATGTGCGGGGGCCCTCGCATTTGCGCAAGGGCATGCTGAGGAACTACAACAACGGTGGCACAACTAGCCGCCGCTTGCGTCGGCAAGCTCGGTGCAGCACGTTGCGCCTTATGCGCATAACCCGGCAGGCGGCGCCTAGGGTCTCTTCCACCAGGTCCAATGGGACATCAAGAATGAGGGAAACGATCTCCCACAGTTCGCTTAGGCTAGCCAGAACATCATTGCTGCAGTAATGCTTCTGCGTAGCGTTCCTGAGCCCGTCGACCCCCAGGAGCGGGTGGTCTACTAGAACCTCTAGGTTCTAGTAGAAACCGCTGCCATTCAACAAGCAAAGAGCTCTGCATCGCAACTTCGACATGTGCCCTCTCTCCCCACTAGGGGAGCAGGGACGCGCCAGATGGATTGCTCCATCCGCTCGTCGCTACAGCCGGCAGGTGTGGCTCAGGAGGCAGCGGCTGTGCCTTAGTCTGACCTGGCGCCGCTCCGCACCGACCATCGGTACATGAATGGCCTAGTCCATACCAGGACACTCACAGCATCATCAACAACCGGCATCAGGCCCGGCATCATGACGATGTCCACCGAGTGATGAGAGCAGACTACATGGATCCCGACTGAACCATCAAGGGGAGTGGTGAAACGCGCCCCAGGCATGATCACCGGTAGGACAACCAGAGTCCCAGCCCCGAGGGCTCGGGACCATGGGCCTTTGACCAGCGTATCTAGAGAGCGTCGTTCTCATAGCGCTTCCGACCACCCACCAACATCACCAAGTACACCGGGGAGACAAACCCTAGTATTTGGCTCGAAGATTTCTGGCTCGCCTACCGAGCCGGAGGGGTGGATGATGACTATTTCATCATTCAGTATCTCCCCATCTATGTGGGGGAACATGTTTGGGCATGGCTTGAATTCGTCCTGCATGACAACATCCGCAACTGGGCGGACCTCAAGAGGGTCTTTGTTGGAAATTTCCAGGGGATGTATGTCCACCCCGGAAACTCCTGGGACCTCAAGAGTTGCCAGCAGGAGCCTAGCGAGTCCCTGCGGGATTACATCCATAGGTTCTCCCAACGATGCAACTCTGTCCCTAATGTCATTGACGTGGACATCATCAGCGCATTCCTCTCTGAGACGATCTACGAGTCCCTGATCCACAAGCTTTGATGCCTGAAGCCCCGTACCACCCGTGACTTGCTCGATGTCGCCACTAACCGTGCCTCCGGTGAGGAGGTGGTTGGAGCAGTCTTCAATGGGGGCCGGGGCAAAGGCAAGGCCAAGCGCATAGACCAAGACGAGGGCCCCTCCACATAGAGGGGCAAGAAGAACAAAAAGGATCGGCGTCGATCGAACAACACCACGTTAGTCGCCGAGCTGATCGTACGGGCAAGCAGCCCTAACAGGGACTACCTGACCACTTCAACAAGATCATGGACAGTCCATGCACCAACCACGCCTACCCCATCAAACACCTCCACAAGGACTAGGAGCGACTCAAACATTTCCTACGATAGGCTGGTGGGCTGAAAGAAGGGGACGACAAAGAGGCGACAGCCAAGAAAGGAGGTGCGGCAGGCAAGGATGGAGACGGTTTCCCCAACACTGATGAATGCATCATGATCTTCGACGGATCTGACATCATCTGGTCCAAGCACCAGCATAAGGTATGCTATAGGGAGGCATGCGCTACTGAGACGGCCGTCCCATCCTTCCTCAGCTAGTCAGAATCTCCAATCACCTTCGATCAGAGAGACCATGCCTCCCACATCGCGAGACCAGGATGCTACCTGCTCATCATCGATCCCATCGTTTGCAAGAAGCGCCTCACCAAGGTGTTGATGGATTGAGGTAGTGGCCTCAACATCCTCTACGTTGACACCCTCGACGCCATGCGCATCCCCTAATCGGAGCTCTACCTGGCGGGCTCTCCCTTCCACAGGGTGATCCCGAGAGCGTAGGCATACCCGCTCGGGCAGATCGACCTACCTGTCATGTTCGGTAACTGAGCCAACTTTTGCTCGAAGGTCCTCACCTTCGAAGTGGTGGGCTTTCTAGGGTCCTACCACGCCATCTTGGGGTGGCCATGCTATGCCAAATTCATGGCAATCCCCAACTACACCTATCTCAAGCTGAAGATGCTAAGACCGAGTGGCATCATCATCGTGAGCAGCGCCTTCTCGCATGCCTTCATGTGCGACCGTGAGCAGTTTGAGCTCACCACTGCGGTCGTCAACTCATCCGAGCTCCCATGGCTTAGGGAATCATCGATCCCGGCAGTCCTAGACTACAACAAACCAACCTCCTCGACAGCCTTCCATCCGCTCGAGGAAACCAAGGCGGTGGGGGTCGACCCCACCGACCTGGCTAAGATGGTGTAGATCAGGACCCAGCTCCTAGGCAAATAGGAATGCGAGCTCATCGACTTCCTATGCGCCAATCGTGATGTCTTCGCATGGCAACCCTCTGACATGCCAGGCATACCACAAGAGGTCACCAAGCACGCACTGTGCCTCATCCCAGGCTCAAAGCCTGCCAAGCAATGACTGTGCTGTTTCAATGATGAAAGGCACAGGGCCGTAGGTGAAGAGATCGCCAAACTCCTGAAAAAAATCATGGCCATCTCCAACATGGGTCCTATACGCAACGTCAAGGGCATGCAAAGGCTCACCGGCTATCTGGCTACCCTAAGTTGAATCATCTCCTGGCTCGGTGAATGGAGGATGCCACTCTACAAGCTCCTAAAAAAGACGGACGCTTTTGTCTGGACCGAGGAAGCTCAGTAGGCCCTAGAGAGCCTCAAAGCATCTCTGATGTCAGCTCCAATCCTCGTCACCCCCGAACGGGGGGAACCCCTTCTCCTCTACATTGTAGCCAACAACCATGTGGTGAGCGCCGCGCTAGTCGTCGAAAGGGAGGAGCCAAGACACCAACTTAAGGTCCACCGGCCCATATACTTCATCGGGGAAGTACTCACCGACCCAAGGTCTGGTACCCCTAGGTGCCGAAACCCCTATACGTCGTGCTGATGGCAACCCAGAAGCTCCTGCACTACTTCACCAACCATGAAGTCACGGTCATCACTTCATACCCGCTCGGGGACATCATTCGCAACTACGACGCTGTGGGATGGATCTCTAAGTGGGCACTCAAACTCATGGGTCATGACATGAGGTACATTCCCCGTAATGCCATTAAATCTTAGGCTCTCGTGGATTTTGTCATCGAATGGATAGAGGTACAGCTACCGACCCCGGACGTCACCCACGAGTACTGGACAATGTACTTCGATAGGTCCGTAATGGCACCCGGCTTGGGGGCTAGAGTGGTTTATGATCTCCCTAGATGGGAGTAGTCTCTGCTACACCATCCACCTCCACTTTTTATCCTCAAACAACGCCACGGAGTATGAGGCCCTCATCACTGGACTACGCATCGCCATCGGGCTTGGTGCTACATGACTCTATGTTCGCGGTAACTTGGAGCTAGTCGTTGATCAGATCATGAAGGAGTCCTCCTACAAAAGCCCCTCATGGCAGCATACTGCCAAGAGGTGCGCAAGCTCAGGGACAAATTCTAGGGGATCGAGCTACATCATGTCCCTCGAAGGGACAACGACACCGCCAATTTTCTTGTAAAATTGGCCACCAGGCGGGATCCATCCCCAAGCGGGGTCTTCATCAACGACGTCCATGAGCCATCTGCCCGCATCCTAGAAGGTTCAGTCCAGACACACCCCAATGACCAGCCAGCATCCAGGGCTCTAACCCCGATGCCAAGCCAGCGCTCGGGGGCTTCGATCCCAGTACCTCCATGATGACATCACCCGCCAACATTGCTATATTGGCACTCGATCAAACCAACTGGCGAGCACCGCTACTCACCTACCTCCTCGAGGAGGTTCTCCCACCCGAAAGGACTGAAGCCCAATGGATCGCTCAACGCACCAAGACCTTCGTCACGCTCGATGACAAACTCTACCTGTTATGTTCGATTTTTTATAGCATATCTTTTTTTATTAACATTCATTCTTATTATGTCATACAGATTGAAAAAAATGAGTACTAGCCGTGATAGCTAGGGTGGACCGGTCGGCTGTTGAATTGTTGATTTTCATGTGCGTGAATAAATTATTGGCGGGTATGGGTGACCCGCCGGGTATGATTTACCCGGCCGAGTATGGATCTAGGGAAAATTCCCCACCCATGGCGGGTATGGGTATTCTAGTGGTACCAAATTTTTATGGCGGGGATGGGTCTGGGGTGGCCATACCCGATGGGGATTTACCCATTGCCATCCTTAATCGGGGGTACTCATTAAGTGCATCCCCACCAACTAGGGGAAGCAGATCCTCCTCGAGGTCCATGTCGGGATCTGTGGACATCATGCGGCCCTAAGGTCACTGGTCAGAAAAGCCTTTCACCAAGGTTTTTACTAGCCCACCACGCTATGAGATGCAGAGGAGGTCATCCATAGGTGTGAAGGAAGTCAGTTCTATGCTCGGCAAACTCATTTGCCGGCATAGGAGCTCCAAACCATCCCCATCACCTGGCCATTCGTGGTCTAGGGCCTCAACATGGTGGGGCCCCTCAAAAAGGGCCCATGCGGCTTCACTCACCTACTCGTAGCAATTGACAACTTCACCAAGTGGATAGAGGCCAAGCCCATCACCAACATCCGCTCAGAAGAGGTAGTCAAATTCTTCCTTGACATCATCTACCGGTTTAGCGTTCCTAACTATATCATCACTGACCATGGGACTAACTTCACCAGAAAGAAGTTCCTAGATTTTAGTGATGGATATGGCATCAGGATCAACTGGGCCTTGGTCGGACATCCATGAACTAATGGTCAGGTCAAGCATGCCAATGGCATGGTCCTCTAAGGACTTAAGTCATGCATCTTTTACCGACTCAACAAATACGTCGGGCGATGGGTTGTAGAGGTCCCAGCGATCCTCTAGAGCCTGAGAACGACCCCAAACTGATCCATAGGGTTCACACCCTTCTTCCTAGCCTACGGAGCTGAGGCAGTGCTGCCCTTTGACCTCGACCACGGTGCCCCAAGAGTGAAGGCTTTCGACCACGACCGAGCTGCGGAAGCTCAGCAAGATGCAGTCGACCTGCTCAAAGAGGCCCGTGAGATGATCGTCATTCGTTCTGCTCGCTATCAACAAACCCTGCGCAGGTACCATGAAAGGAAGATCAAGGGGAGTATACTCGAAGTCAGCGATCTCGTACTCCGAAGGACCCAATCAACGAAGGAAAAACACAAACTCTCTCCTCCATGGGAAGGACCCTACACGGTGACCGAAGTAATCCAACTGGGCACCTATCGACTGGAGGACAACAATGACAACGTTCTCACCAACACTTGGAACATTAAACAGCTACGTTGTTTTTTCCACTAAATTTAGTCTTACCACTTTTTAGTCAACACTTGCCCCTGTAAAGCACCCTAGCCTGAACACTTTTAGCCCGGGTCGCTCGGAGGCACCATGAGGGCACAATACTGAATACTACCTCTCTTTTTTACTCTCTTTTTTACTGTCATATGGTAAACAACTTCATCCCCGAACTGAAGCGCTTTCCTTTTCCTTCGATTGTCCTACATAACTTTGTTCTTACTCCTAACCAAACACACCCCGCCATGACCTACGATTATGAGCAGCCAAGCCCCACGGGCTATGCCCAGGTTCTTAAAAAAGCTGCAGCATATGGAACTAACGGGCAAGTGCCTCAACTAAAAGAGGACGCCGCTACCGGGGTATGGCCACCATGGCTGAAAGAGATCTCATCAAACTTTATGAACTGGCCAACCTGAGTAGTTGTAGGTGCGGAACCCTCCACTAGCACAATCCTGAGCGACTTCCCCTCCGACAAGGCTCACCCGGTGAAGATCCACCGGAGAAAGTCCACACATGGCTCTATCCTGAAGAAGGCCTCATAGATGAATCTAGCATGCCACCCCCTTCGGCGGAAGTCGCCCCTTCTCAAGCAAAGATGGCCAGCACCGCCCCGGGCAGCCTCCAGCTTGACATCACGCTCTGGATTCATGAAAGGATTTATAAGTCCTCCCCCTCGCTCATCCCCTCTCTCACTTAGGAACCACCACAATATACAGGCACTCTCGATAAGGAGGAAGGAGGAGGAGAGACAATAGTGGTAGAACAGGCAAAGGACTATGATGGAGAGCCCTCTCCCTCCCTCTATTTAAGGAAGAAACACGATAGCCGAAGAGGGGCAAAAGATCAAAGCCAAAAACTCTCTCCCTTCTCCCATTCAATGCGGATGGGAAATGATGGGACACACCCTGACCGATGGGACGCACGCTGACCAACGAAACGATGCCTGGTCCAGTGGAATGCCGCCTAGTGAGACAAGACGTGGCCTAGGTATGGCCCACCACTATCGCATGACCAGGCATGAAAACCAAAGTGTCACCACACGCAAGCAGCTCTCTGCATCCCCAAGTGGGATTTGGAAAACACAAAATAGGATCTCCACCGGGAGAGACCATCGGGCTTCCTAAGTCAATCAAATGGCTCAGAAAAACACACCGAGAGATAGGTAGGGAGCGAAGGGATGCCCCATGTAGGCCATGCCAACTCCATCACGAACGACGAGCATGGGTCCTGGTCGGACATTTCCGACTGGAGCTCTCCAAACCCCATCACTTGAGTCATCAAGGTAACACTACCGACCCCCTCTATTTCTTTACAAATTGTTTCATACATCCATACGTGCATTCATTCCATAAGCCCATGCCCCTGGATGATTCGGGCCCTAAACCACCTGGGGACTTGGGAACTAAGCATCGCACATGCAGCGAAATGCATCACAATGCTCTGTGTTGCGTCATAAAGCGGTAGCTGCCTCATTCAACATGAGCAACGACCGACCGAGGTTCGAAGGCTGGTCCACAAAGGGCTTGAGGCCGCCCCACGTCAAACAGAGCTAGGAGAGAAAAACATAGATGAGCCCCATGCAGCCCTTGCCCAGTCTGGCAGACAGGGTCATCTCAACCTTCTTGTTCAATCCTAAGCCTCTACCAAGCCCACAGAATCTCCATCAAGGGGAGACCGTCAGGCCACCCGGGTTGGTCTCTGGAATGACCTAGGCATCTGCCAGGTTGCAGGTAAAGGAGCAGTGGAATGTCACAAGAGGGCTATGCTGACCCTGTCATGAACGATGGACCCAGATTCCACTCGATCATACCCGTTAGCGAACTCACCGAGCGTGTCACTCGAGCCCGAGCGATTGGGACAAGGGACAAAACTCAGCCCCTCCAGTTGTGAGAAACTAAGGACGGGGTAATGCACACAACTCAAACCGACCCCTACCAAAGCCCAACAGGGCTCGAGGGCTCAAGACACAAAACGCCTGGGTCTGTGACCCCAAACTCACCCCATCTAGCTACGCTTCGACTGCACTCCAAAACTACCTGGGTCTATGACCCAAAACTCGCCATATCCATTGGCTACGCTTCGAATGCACACAAAAATTGCCAGGGTCTACGACCCCAAACTCGCCCCATTGGGATCCACAACTCCGACTCGCCCGATCCCACAGCGCGCACCGATGCTAGGATCAGCGAGCTCCGTCTCAACCGATCCCTAAACTAACTAACTAACTACCTCTGCTGCACGGGCTGTACCAAGGCTAGGATCCACGACTCTAACTCATCTGATCCCACGGCACGCACCAACGCCAGGACCTGCGAGCTCCGTCTCGTCGGATCCCTAAACTAACTGCCTCGCCCGATCCCACGGCATGCACCGAAGCTAGGATCCACAAGCTCTACCTTGCCTGATCCCAAAACTAAATGCCTCAGCTGCGCAACGACGCCTTGGTTGACAATTCTGTCTCAACTAAAAAATACACACGCACGCCCGCTAACAAACACCCACTAGACGATTCTGCCTGAATCGCCCGGAGGCTTAGGGGCTACACCCGCGGGTGCGCTCGCGCGCACCCACTAACAAAACAAAAACCTCCCCCGCTAGCAACACAAAAAACCCCCCAGATGATTCTGCCAGAATCACCCGGGGGCTCAGGGGCAACACCCGCGGGTGCACTCGTGCACACCCATCGTCAAGATAAAAAATCGCCCAGACAATTCTGCCCGAATCGTTTGGGGGCTCCTGTCGGGTTCATAAACCCGGGGTCCCTCATGGACCGGCTTCCCAATCAGACAACGCGCAACTCATGGACCGACCCAAGTATCAAAACAATAGGCTAGAAGGGCGATCCAATCACCGACCGGAAGGCCTAGCCGAGGAGGAACAGCAGCCCTCCTCTCCAATCGGAGCGCACACTTCAATCTCTAGCCCACCTCCAGACGGCCTCTCCGACTGAAAGGCCTAGCCGAAACACTACTTCCGACTCCGACCCCATGTCTCCGACCGGGGTACGCAAAAACCCTGCTCACCACTCTTCTCTGACTGGCGCAACCAGAGCCGACTAGGATCGAACGACTAGGGACGCCCACCCGGAAAGGACCAGGGAACGAATGGAGAAAGCAAGGCAAGGCGCACTAGTTGAACCATGATACCAGGGACTATACCCTGTACACCTGTAGAAATAGTACTCTACAACTGCCTTGACACAAATAGTATTGTAGGCGCCGACATTTTTCCCTATAGTATTGTGGGCGCCATTAACTCCCACATGGTAAGGCTCCACCATATGCCTCTAGGCATCGACAGTGTTGTGGGCGTCGTCATCTACCATACCAAGTGAACATGGTGAAACCCCTCACATGCCTCTGGGCATCAACAGCATAGCAGGTACCGACATCTGCCATACCCGAACAAAACGACATAGCCTCCCACGTGCATTCGACATCCAATAGTGTTGTGGGCGCCTACCATCATCCTGTACCTGCAGGCATGGGCAACAAGGTTTATAAGCATACGTACTCTCTCCCTCTCACTTGTAAGGCCATCCCCTTCATCTATAAAAGGGGATGTGCTCTCTCCCAACATTCAGGTTCACTCAAGTAATTCTAGATTCATTAGATCAATCAAGTTCACTAGTTCACAACCACAGAACCACCAGGTTTGAACCTCAAGCACACGCTTGAACACGTAGCTCATAGCGGAGCTCCTGTCGCTCTCGCCCCTTCCAACAGGAGTCTGACCGGACCTTTTGTACTCTCCATCTTTCTTCTTCTCGTTTGTAACCCCACTGCAAACTTCGAGCACCTAGGCTCAGGAATAAAGTCACCGACCGACTCGAACTGGACGTAGGGCACGTTGCCTGAACCAGTATAAACCCTGTGTCATTGAGTGCTAGGCCACCTCCGATCACAACGTACGATAAAACTACAAATATTTACTTGTTGGTCACTTTCTGCACCAACAGTTGGCGCCGTTCGTGGGGAAGACGCTGTACGTTCAACACTTTTTGGTCATCGGATGGCCCACTTTTCCGGCATGGGCAACAAGGTTTAGAAGCATACGTACTCTCTCTCTCACTTGTAAGGCCATCCCCTTCATCTATAAAAGGGGATGCGCTCTCTCCCAACATTCAGGTTCAGTCAAGTAATTCCAGATTTATTAGATCGATCAAGTTCACTAGTTCACAACCATAGAACCACCAGGTTCGAACCTCAAGCACACGCTTGAACACGTAGCTCATAACGGAGCTCTTGTCGCTCTCGGCCCTTCCGACCGGACCTTGTGTACTTCCCATCTTTCTCCTTCTCGTTTGTAACCCCACTATAAACTTCGAGTACCTGGGCTCAGGAATAAAGTCACCGACTGACTCGAACTGGACGTAGGGCACGTTGCCTGAACCAGTATAAACCTTATGTCATTGAGTGCTAGGCCACCTCCGATCACAACGTACGACAAAACTACAAATATTTACTTATTGATCACTTCCTGCACCGACAGAGGCAGTAGAAAGAACAAAAAGCAGGACAATTTAAAAAACATAAAAAAAGGAAAAAAGGAAACCGTGAAACTTAATCGCTCCTTGAAAACTTCCAAAGGAAACAAAAAATGAGGAAGTAGAAAAAACAAAAAAAAAAAGGAAAAAAATTCTGACCTGCCGAATTCAAACCAGCGACCTAAGGATTTAGGTAGCATGTCAACTACAGTCCTCCGCTCTATCAACCGAGCTAAGGTCAGTTGTGATGTTTCTTGTTTAAAATAACTTATAAAGAAATGACATCGTTAATCAACATTGATACTGTTAGTTTCAAAATGATTGTAAACCCTGTCCAGCCATATATTTAGGTGTCACCTTGGCAACAACTTCACTGGGGACTGGATTTAGTCATTGGTTGATAATAGTACTATTAATCTCTTTGTCCTAAAGTACAAGGTAGGGAAGGCTGAAAATTGGTTCCAAATTATAAGGTATAAGAATGATTTACAACATCCGTGTGCGCTTGCGTTTTAAGCCTCATCCATCCATGTCTTCTAAATACCATCTTGTGCAAAATAACTTATAATTGACAACTATACTATCGACGGCATACATGCATGTCTTTTTAAACATGTCTTCTAAATACCATCTTGTGCAAAATGACTTATAATTGACAGCTATACTATCGATGGCATACATGCATGTATTTTTAAACTAAACATGTTTCTAGAAAATTAAGTAAGTTGAGAACGAAACTAACTAATTGATGAGTGATAAGTTTGTCTTTTGTCAAACTTTTATTTGGTCCTAAAATTGTCTGGATCCCTTGTATTAATTTCAGAACCGAGGGAGAATATAAAACGGAATCAATATGGTGATCATGATATTATGGAATTACATTTTTAATAACCAAATAAAGGTTCCTACTTCAACCTCTTCGAATACTATAGCCATGGCCCCCGCCACCACAAACACTAACACAATTGTCATAGTTTGGTTGATGCCGCAGTTTATCACACCAAACCTTTCGTAAACTTTTGTTGGGACAAGCGTCCCGAACAAGGCTGAGAGTAGAAGGCTCCTCGAAGAATGCTAGCTAGAGAAGGTCCCTCGGAGAAGGCCGACGGGAGAAGGCCTCTAGGACAAGGCTGGCTGGAGAAGGCCTCCCGGAGAAGACCGACGGGAGAAGGTCACTCGGAGAAGGCCTCCCGACGAAGGCTCGGCCAAAGAATGTCTGCCAACGAAGGCCTGGCCGGAGAAGGTCTCCCAACGAAGGCCTGGTCAGAGAAGGTCCGCCGACAAAGGCTGGTAGGAGAAGGTCCGCCGATGAAGGCCTGGCGATTGTTACGTATGAAGGCTCCGCGGAGAAGGCTCCATGAGTAAGGCTCCGTGGAGAAGGCTTCACAATGAAGGTCTAATGCGCAGGCTCCACGGAGAAGGCCTTGCGACGAAGGCTCCAACATGTGAGAGGGGAGAATGAGGTAGTGGCTAGGGTTTGCGAAAAGTGAGTGGGAGAGGAGAGAGCCCTCCTTGTCCTCATGCTCTTAGCATTATATAGGCAAGCGGCAATTTACAAGTGACCCCTTGGTTTAGGTGAGTTTTACATGCCACTTCAATGACGCTAGTTGGGCCTCTTCTAGGGGGACTTAGCTCATATGAATGTGGACTGTCCCAACAACTGTGACTGCCACAAAATCTTTGGCGAGAAAAGTTGAAGCAACACTTATGGCAAAGTTTGGCAAAAAAAGTCTATGACATGTGGGACAAGGTGCTAAGAAAGTATGGCATGCCGTAGTTATGGTAGTGAACTAAACAGCTAACAAAAAATAACTGTGGCATGACACGATGTGGTCATGAACCAAACAAGCCCTAGAAACACAGCAAAAGAAAATTTTGATATCATTGACCAATTCGCTTGGGGTGTGGAGCGTGCTTTACAAGAATGGTGGATGAATCCAGGACAGCGGCAGCATTCATCAACTTTCTAGTGCAGATCAACGTGCCTGCGTCGGCCATCAAAGGCGCTAATCAAGGCCGGCCGGTGAGGGACGGAAAGAGAGGGGATCCGTGGTTGAAGAGAGTGGAACCACTATGACCCATGACCATGCGGAGACGGTGGGCGTGAGGCAGGAGCGCTAAGAGTCAACGAGACCTCAAAAGTCAGCATTCCTCCACAGGCGATTCCTTTCGTCCGCCCAATAGGCACAAAATCAGTGTAAAATCATTGCACCCTGCTTTACGGCTCATCCAAACAATCATTTAGACGGTCTAAGTATTGCAAAAGTTCGAGATCTGTATTTAGCCCGCGTCCGAACGCGGGTGCCAGCAGCCCAGCACCTTATTTCACTACTACAAAAAAAACGTTTGTAGCAACGGGACAATTTTTTTTAGGAGCGGCTGGTGATGGAGCCGCCCCTACAATGGACATGTTCGGAATCCACGAGACCAGCCGCCCCTACAAATGATACAGTAGGGGCGGCTGGTGATATGAGCCACCACTACAAATGGGTCGATTTGTAGAGGCGGCTCACTCACCAACCGTTCCTGGTGTTGCGATTTGTAGGGGCGGCTCAATCACTAGCCGTTCCTACAAATCACACTTGTTCATCATTAATCATCATGAACAACTGTGATTTTTCTTTTTAATCTCTGGATAAAATTTGTAACTAGTTTTTTTCCTTATACTAACTTCAAATGTGATGATTTTTTCCTAAAATTTTCTAAAACCATGCCCTATCAAGTTACTGTGTTGATTTGGTCATTCTTTTCGTTTGACAAAGTTTGAGCAATTTAAATTTTCAAATTTAAAAAATGACAAGTTCTAACAAGATTTTTAAACACCAAATGATTTCAGCTGAAAAAGTGATGAATACCAAAGATGTATAACTCATAAAGATCTACAACATTTATTTTGGTTATTTCTTTATCTAACAAAGTGATAATAAACATTGTTCACAAATCAACATGTCTCTCATATAGTTCATTTCATGAACTATATGATAGACATGTGAATTTATGAGCAATGTTTACTAAAGTGATCAAAATAAAAGTTGTAGATAGTGATGAGTTCAATAATTTTTATGTTCACGACTTTTATAGTTGAAATCATTGAAGGTTTCAAAATCTTGTTTGAAGTTGTCATTTATTGAAATTCAAAATTTGAACTGTTCAAATTTTGTCAAATGAAAAGATGATCAAAATAAAAGTTGTAGATAGTGATGTCTTCAACAACTTTTATGTTTATGAGTTTCTTATTTAAAATCATTTAAGATTTCAAAATCTTGTTTGAAATTGCCATTTATTGAATTTTAAAATTTGAACTGTTCAAATTTTGTCAAATGAAAAGACAATCAAAATAAAAGTTGTAGATAATGATGTGTTCAACAACTTTTATGTTGATGACTTTCTTATTTGAAATCATTTAAGTTTTCAAAATCTTATTTGAAGTTGTCATTTATTAAAATTCAAAATTTGAACTTTTCAAATTTTGTCAAATAAAAAGATGACCAAAATATAAGTTGTACATGTTGATGAGTTCTACAACTTTGATGTTTACAATATTTTCATTTTAGATCATTTTTTGTCTTAAAATTCAATTCGAAGTTCACAAATTCAAATTTTAAGTATCTGCATCCTACTTATTAATGTAAGTATTAATGTAAGCCGGCTTTGCCGGATCTTTCAAAAAATAAATCCCACCCACCATAATATGAAAAATAATAATCTAAAGGCATATCAAGGCGAACCGTCACTCCATCCATCGACAAAAAAAACCCCTTTCTCGCTCTCTCTCTCTCCGTCTCTCCCCAGGTCGAGTCGCGGCGCGACCAAGGCGACGGCGTGGGGCGACCTCGGCGGTGGCCGACCCTTCGCGCGGCAGCAGCCTCCCTTGTCCTCCTCCTCCTACTCCTCCACCACGCCCTTTCCACCTCGCGATGCAAGGCAACGGGTCGCAGCGGCACAAACGGCGGCCTAGGGTTTGGCCCCTCTGTTGCTGTAGCATCCGGTTTTAAGAACAAAACCAGATACACACCATATGTGAGCCTAGGAAGTCAAATCTCATATATAGCTACAAATAAGGATAATATCAATAGACAATGCTCAATATGTAACATACATTGTATAGAGAATATAACCTTAGATAGCAAACAACGGAAAGACAACTTTGATCTTCAGGTGAAGACTCCAATTCCACAGGGACAACTGACTGGTTGATCACAAGCCTAATTCCTCAAAACTCTAGCAATCTAGTACCCATCTGGGATTTTGCCAAAGTAGTAAAATAAAACAAGCATAAGCTACTACCGCTTAGCAAGCATAACATTAGGGGATGTAGGCTCAAAAGGCTTGACACGGTTGAACTATGGTAAGCACTTTTAGTTGGTCATATTTTATTATTAATCATAAGTTGCTGAGTTATGATTAGTCTCCCAAATATGAATATTTAGAGATATCAGCAATTTAATCACAACCCAAACCATCCGAGAAACCAACTATTCAGTAAGGATCCAGGCCGCTCGTGACCGTGAACACGACTGATATATCAGTTTTACACTCTGCAGAGGTTGTACACTTTCACCATGAGTCGTGTTGCCCATATGCCCAGGTTAATTACTCTCAAACCACTTCCAAGGTGAGCAGGCAGGGTACACTATGAAGCTTTTCCCCAATCATTCTAATAAGGAGCAGTCGCTAAGGATTCCATCTCCCAAGTGTTATGGAGTCATCTCCAAAAGTGGCACTGATACATGCAGCATAGTACACACCCTAGGGATGAGGCCCACACCCAGCCTAGTATGCCCCTCTTACCCTTTCAGTAAACTGCTAGAAACTAGAAAGAGCAAGGTACTAGACTAAAACTAGAGCCACGTAGTCCTCATGGTTGTACTATAAGTCCTGGGTTGTCACTTAAAGATAAGTCCTTATGGAGAGAAACTAGAGCACCCTAAGAAACGGCCCAATGCTCTAGCCCCCTTGGTTCCATGTTGCTAAAAAGCATCTTTTAATACCATGTTGCATATATCTTTAATTGTATTCTTTAGTCAATATTGGTTGGAGCAAACTGAGCATACTACCCACATGCAAAACCCATAGGTAAATCAAGGATAGGATAGTCAATATCAAGGTAAGTAGACTCCAAGTGGTTCATTAACATATGCATATGAATTGAGATTACATTAAAGTGAATAGGTAACAAGGAGCCTCATATTATACTTACCTTAAACACCGATCCTTCGATAAGCTTTAATCTTCAACGTTCTTCTTCTTCTTTTTGATCACCACGTATATCTCACCGACTGGACGAAATCATAAAGCACCACACAACAATCCATACAATCATACACGAAGCAAATAATAGTTCTATATTAGAACAATACACCAAACATAAAATCAAGATGAAAAGTTTGTAAAATGAATGTACGTCTTGCTACGAACACACAGACGTGGAAAACACGCTAATCGGAGCTACGGTTGGAAAGATACAACTACCGAAAGATCTACTCATAAAACTATTAGCTTCATGTGTTTTAATTATATAAAAACATATATAAGATATTTTATAGATAATATAAATTAAGTCAAGTTTAAGTTTGAATTATAATACTAAAGTAAAACAAATCATATTTTATTTATAAAACCCAATTGCATACTTATTATTCAATTTAGAGTTTAAACCATGAAATTCTAGAAATAGTGACATGGTAACCACTATTACTAACACGTAGATCTCGTTGCTATGAATCTAACGCAACTTGAATGGGTCAAAACAGATCTAAAACACATAATATATGAAATAAACAAGATTTCCTTTATTAAAATAATAGATTAAATCTAACCTTGAATTTTAAAAGTTAAAAACATACTAAATAGTAATATGAACATGTAGATTATGAAATTATGAACCTAACACAAGTTGAACGGGTCAAATCAGAGTTAAAACGAAGAATTATGGCTAAAACAAAATCAGTGGCAAATCTGTAAATAAGTGAAAATGTATTTTGGGTCTAAACCGAAGAAACTACGCTTTCCAAAGAAGAAAATGTAATCTGTAACTACGCTTTGGACCATGGGTTCGATATTAAAATACGCAGGGGCTCTTTTGCAATAAAGCCACGTGAAGGGGTATCCACCGATTGAGGCCATTGGATCAGATCTGGGCGGTACGGATTGGATCAGGGGGTGAGATCGGCTGGCGGTGAGGTGGGTGACGGCGGCGCCATGGCTGGAGCAAGGAGAGCTCACCGGCAACATTCGTTCTTGGCCTACAGAGCATGGTTTTTCGAACGGGAAAGTCCGGGAGAGAGAGGAGAGGATGGGGAACTCACCGGAACCGAGAGAAGAGAACAGGGAACAATGGAGGCGGCACGACGCTCGACGGGCGGTGGCTCTCACGGCGGCGCTTAGGGCTAGGTGACTACGAGCATTCGGGTGACGCGGTGGCTCGCAATCGGGTTAGGCGAGGGCGGCGTGGGCTCGGCTTCGGTATTTAAGAGGCCAAAGGACGTGGGCGGCACGACACCGAGGCGTTGCGACACCGGAGTCGGGCGGCGTCAGCGTGGTGGTGTCTGTCTTGGGTATGAGCAGAAGGAGAGGGATGGAGCTGATAGGGTGACCCCACATGTCGGCGTAGGAGAGAGGGAGGGGATGCGCGGCGCGGATAGCTACGGGCCAACGCTTAGCTAGGCCGCTGCGGAGTGGACGTGGGAGATGGGCCGGCGCCAAGGGAGTAAGGGGAGAGCGCGCTGGGCCGGAGATAGGAGGCCCACGCGGGTGAGAGAGGGTTGAAGGCGAGCAGCTATGGCCTTTGGCCAGCAGGCTGGATAGAGGGGGAGCAGGGCAGGCCTTCGGGCTAGATTGAAGAGAGAAAATTTTCCAATTTCCAAATCTTATTTTTTTCCCAAATTCAAATGTAAACCAAATCAAATCCAAATGGGGTTTCAAATATACATTTTCAACACAAGTAAAAATAAGGAATTTTAGTAAGTCTTCCCAAAAATAATGTTTACAACTTTTTAAATTCTTTTATTTTTAAAATTTCTTTTCTTTTCTTCAAAGCCAACTTCAAATTTATTTTTCAAAAGCATTTTGAATATGTTCAATTTGAATCAAATCCACACAGTTCAAAGAAACAAATGCACCAGCATGTATGCACAAACATGTTGCTAAACCTTTTGATGAATTTTAATTTAATGAAAAAATTTATTTTCCTACATTTTATGTGCACAAAAATTCACAAATAATTCATTTTAATTCTATTTTCAAAACAGGCAAATTTTAGGGTGTTACAGTCACCGGTCCTCCCCACGGGTGTCCAGCTAGATCGGCGCTGCGAGCAGCGATGGGCGGCACGCGGGCTGGATGGCGGCGACCCACCCTCGCGCCCAGCTCTCTCCATCTCTCCTTCTTTTGTCCGTACAGGAAGCAGGTGAGAAATTTTTTGCCCTTTCATGACCTAGGGTTTGCTGGGGGTGGATTTGATATTGATGGGAGTGGATGAGCCGACTATTGCAACCGAGGTTTCAAGATGGAGATGAGCCGGAGCAACAGCAGCCCTCGATGCCATGGTTAGAGCTGCTCTCCTTGCTCCATTGTTGTTAGCATGCTCCAATTTTAGTTCGCTGAATTATGGTTCTTGTGCAGATTTATTTGACATTTATTGTGTTTTGGTTCTAAATTCCATGTTCCACAGGTACATATTTTTCTTTTCTTCTTACAAAATTGACCATGTATCTTGATTATGTCCACTCACCTATTTGGTTTTTATCTACTGTATAGGTCTACCTTTTTAGTGGAAAATATTAGTTCACTTACATTGTTACTAAATTACGTTAATCGATAGATGCTAACCTGATTCTCTTTAGTTGTTTATATTGTCACATCATAGAACGTTTAGATAAACCAAGTACTTGATATATTGTGCAATTGCAGATGTATCTTGATTATGTCCATTCACTAATAGGCATCATCTTGTTTTAACTGTAGTATTCCATAACCAACCTATTTGGTTTTTATCTACTGGATAGGTCTACATTTTAAGTGGAAAATATTAGTTCACTTCCGTTGTTACTAGATTACGATAGTTGTTAGATGCTTGCCTGATTCTCTTTAGTTGTGAATAATGTCGCAGCATAGAACGTTTAGATAAACCAAGTACTTGATATATTGTGCAGCTGCAGGAAAACAAGTTTGTTCACACTTCTTTTTTCAGCTGTTGTATTTTCAGCTTTAGGACAATGGTGGATTAGGCCCTGCTTTACAGGTACACATGTGTGTGCCCAGCTTACCATTTTTAAAAGACAAAGTTCAATTGGTTATTGGTTTATCTCCTGCCATTCTGCCAACCATAGAACGCCAAACATGTGAAATTTGGTATTTTCTTACCAAGTTTGATCCTGTTGATTTAGCAACATGACTGTAGTATGTCAGCATCGGTAATGCTTTATTGGTCGCTGGAAATGTGTTTGGTAACTGTTCATTCTACAATATATCATGTGCTTCGAGCAAGCCCCCTCAACATGATTTATGACAGTGTAGTAATATACTAATATTATTGCCCGGGAAATTTTCCATCCTGACTTTATAAGTTAATTTTGTATTTTTTTTATCTTAACTCACAAAATCAGTATTTAATTGGACCTGTACGAAGTATTTTTGTGGTATATGTAAACCTGAATATGTTCCTAACCATTACCAAGGGTCTCGACCATCCATACATGTAGCACCCGGTTTTAAGGACAAAACCTGATGTACACCATATGTGAGCCCAGGAAGTCAAATCTCACATATAGCTACAAATAAAGGTAATATCAATAGACAATGCTTAAATACATAGCGTATTAGTATAAGAAATATAACCTCAGAGTATAGACAGCGGAAAGACAACTCCGATCTTCAGGTGAAGACTCTACTTCTACAGGGACAACTGACTAGTTGATCACAAGCCTAATTTCTCTAAACTCTAGCAATCTGGTACCCATCTAGGATTTTTCCAAAGATTAAAAAGTAAAGCAAGCATAAGTACATGTCATACTCATCAAATATAACATGGGGTTCATGAGGCTCAAAAGGCTGACACTGGTTAACTGCGATTAGCTTTTAATTGTCACAATTTTAGCATAGGAGTAGCAACAAGTTTATCATAAGCCCATAAACAAATGATCAGGTAAATATGAATAATGAATAGCATAAACAGTCATCATTAAGGAGCATATTCATCATCAGTATCATCCATGTTCATCATCATTAACCGTTAGTGATCATCTATTCCGTAAGGGTTCCAAGGCCACTCGTGACCGTGAGCACAGCTGATATACCAGTTTTACTCTCTACAGAGGTTGTACACTTTCACTATGAGTCATGATTTACCCTTTCGCCCGAGGCGGCCAACCTCTTGACCCATTACAAAGGAAGGTCGGCAGGGTTCACTATGAAGCCTTTCAAAGATTCGTCTAACAAGTTAGGGCCGCTACGGTTTCCCCATCAGTAAGCATGAACCCTCCTCCAAGGACTGACTAACAAAATACAAAGAAACCAAAGTGCACCCTCTTGGCAGACCGAGATCATACAAACCGGAGCCCCTCTTGTGCCATAAAGGTAACCTCTAACAAGCTAGAAAATGTCCTCATACTGAGCTAAAGCCAGAACCATATAGCCCTCACAGCTGTACTATAAGTCCTGGATGATCACTTACAGATAAGTCCTTAGGGAGAGGAATCTAGAGCACTACAAAAATAGCCCAATGTTGTAGCCCCCTGATTCCATGTTGCTAAAAACATCTTTTAGTGTTTATTGCATATTCCATTAGTCAAGTTACAAGATCATGGCTTTAGTTGAGCACTAGCATCATACTACCCAATACAATACCCCGTAGGTAACAAGGCACAAGGTACAAAATACTAGGGAATCCTTAGTGGTAGTTAAGGTAGACACATGTAGTATGAATTAAATGATTATACTTGCCTTAAAACTCTGATGTTCTTTTAGTCTAAACCTTCAATGGAACTCCTTGATCAACACGTAAGGTTCATCGACTGGACATGTTCATAAAGCACCACACAAGCATCCATGCAATCATACACGAAGCAAACAATAGATCTAAATTAGAACAGTACACCAAACATAAAATCAAGATGAAAAGTTTGTAAAATAAATCTACGTCTCGCTATGAACACACAGATGCGAAAAGCACTCTAATCGGAGCTACGATGAAAAAGATACATCTACCGAAAGATCTACTTATAAAAGAAAATATAAACCTAAACATATATAAGATATTTTATAAATAATATAAATTAAGTCAAATTTAGATCTGAATTATAAAACTATAGTAAAACAAATCATATTTTATTTATAAAATCCAGTTGCATAATTATTATTCAAATTAAAGTTTAAACCATGAAATTCCAGCAATAGGGACATGATAAACATTGTTACTAATGCGTAGATCTCGTTGCAATGAATCTAGCACAACTTGAACAGGTCAATTCAGAACTAAAACGTAGAAGTTATGAAATAAACAAGATTTCCTTTATTAAAATAACAGATTAAATCTAACCTCGAATTTTAAAAGTTGAAAACAAACTTAACAGTAGTATGAACATGTAGATTATGAAATTACGAACCTAACACAAGTTGAACGGGTCAAATCGGAGTTAAAATGGAGAAGTTATGGCCTAAAGAAGATAGTGGCAAAACTATAAATAAGTGAAAACGTATTTTTGAAGTCAACCAAACAAAATACGCTTTTAAAAGAACAAGGCGTAATCTATCAAATACACAATGGACCGTAGGTTCTATTTTGAAGAAACCGAGGGACTCTTTAGCAAAAATGTATGCAAACCGTTATGGGATGATTTGGACCGCAGATCACGCGATGAACGGCTGAGGAAGGGTGGGAGTTATTCTGGCCGCCGGAATAGGACCATGGCCGGCGATGGAGCTCAGCAGTGAAACTCAAAAATGGCCTTAGGGTGCATGACTTTCAACAGGAAAGGCACGAAAGGAGAGAGGAGGTTGAGGCGAGCTCACCTATGGGGATTTTGGCGGCAGAGGAAGCACGGAGGCAGCGCTGTGCTTGGGGAGGCGAGCGTGGACAGGATGGACATAGACTCCCGGCGTGGCGGCAAAGGAAGAGTCCGCGTCGCGTACGGCTGGAGGTAAGGGGCGAGCTGACAGGCGGGCCCGGGCGATCGATGACAGAGGAAGAGGTGAAGGGAAACAGCGGCGTCCGTGCTGGGCCGGTGACTGCGCGGCTTCACTTTGGCTGGACCGCGACCGTCGGCCCAAGAGGAAACGGCGCACAGGGAGGGCACTAGGCCGACGAGCTGGGTCAAAGGGAGGGAGAGCTGGACTGAGAGAGAGGGAGGCCGAGGTGGGCCTTCGGCTAGATAGGGAGAGGGAAAATCTTTCCATTTCTTTTTTTAAATCCTTTTTCTTTTCTTAATTCAAAATAAATTCAAATCTGAACTGAATCAAGTATAAATATGATTTAAAATACACTTTTTAATTCAAACATAAATGAGCAAATTTTGGGTAAGTTTTCCAAGAATAACTTTTTAAATTCTTTCATTTTTTAATTTTCTTTTATTTCAAAGCCATTTTTAATTTCATTTGCAAAAAGCAATTTTAACCATTTTAAATTTTCAATCAAAACCACTTAACCAAATAAATCAAATGCAAGGGCATGTATGCTCAAACATGTTTCTATCTTAGGATAAATTTTAAATTAATGAAAATTTTTATTTTCCTATATTTCATGAGCACAAAAATACAGAATTAAATCATTTTAATCCTATTTTCAAAAGAGGCAAATTCTAGGGTGTTACATTACACGTTATCCGGCATAGTCTCTCACTCTCCTAGGGGATAAGCTATGTGTACCTTGAATTCATTATTAAACATTTTGTTATCCATATCTAGGTATAGATTTACTGACCACTTAAATGGCCAGGTGGCTGCTACCGTAACACTTCTATCCAGATTGGCTGCCTTTCAACCTTGTGAAGTAAACAAGCTGAAAGCGCCACCGGTTCGAGATGCGGCAGTGGCGCGGGATGTGGCAGCGCAGGCCCATCAGGAGGCACTCAGGAAGGAGCTGGTGGTTCGAGCTCTAAGGAGGATGAGGCCACGGCGGCGGCGACCACCACTACCCACGACACACGAGCTCCCGACGTCACTACAATGTGAGACAACCCTCCATCTCCTCTTGTGTAATTTATCTGCTTGTCTAGATGTAATTATGGTTTGATCTCGTCATCTCTCGTGTATGTTTATGGCTGGCTGCTAAGTCTGGACTCGATATCCATAAATGTTTAGTGAACTGCTAGATAAATTAATCTTTGATTTGTAAGTGTACTACTGCTACATGGTTTCTCATCATCGATTTTGAACTAAATGTAGGTCAAAAAATACTTGTCTCATATATGAATTAGTTTCTCAGTAAACATCACCGAAGAGAGCACTAGTTTGCTGACAAAAATAATTTTGCCATTAAGAACTAGTTACCTGCTTGTCAGGCACCTTATGTAGTAATTCTTATTGTTATTTTATGCTAAATTAACAGCAAGTACTTTCTTATTGTTTCAGTTGCAGTCTGAATTTTCAGCATGTTTGGATCTTACTTATATATACCATCTCATATATTAGGCTGCAATCTGAATTCTCAGTACCAACACCTAGTTCTCTTGTGCTTGTGGTCAGATTTAAATTATATATGTTCTGGTCAGATTTGAATTATATATATATATATATGTTATGGCTGAATTTAAATTGTAAATTTGATTTTTTTTTACAGAAAAATATACTGTAGGGGCGGTTCTAGACTGAACTGCCCCTACAAACAGGTATTATAGGGACGGCTGATACTACAGCCGCCCTTATAAATCGATTTGTATCCACGCTTTGGTAGGGGCGGCTGACCAAATCGCCTTACAAATGCCCATGAGCTGCCCCTACAAAGCCTATATGTAGTAGTGTTTCCCGCGCCTGCATGCCCACGAGGGCCAGCGCCACCCGGACCGCACGTGCCGCCCACCCGACCTACAACACGTGAAGGCCGCTCGTCGTACGCTTTCCAAGCGCATGCAGGCGGGGACATTTTGCTCCTGCTCCGTGGTGCCCCAGCAACTGCAGCAGACACCTGCGGCAGGTGGTCCCATTGTAACATGTGCAATGATAGATCTATTTTTGCAACATTGAGATGAAACACTTGCAACATACGTCTGAAAAAGTTGAAACACTTGCAACATACGTTTGAAACACTTGCAAAACACCTGAAAACACATGAAAGCCACTGCAAACACATGCAACATCCAGATCTATTTTTGCAACATACAAATAAAATACTTGCAACATACGTATAAAACACTTGAAACATACGCTTGCAACATGCATGTTATGCAACATCCAAATATACTTCTGCAACATCCAGATAAAACACTTGAAATATATACTCGCAACATGCGTATATAGCCATTGTAACATAGGCAATATCTAGATGAAACACTGGAAAACATACTTTTGAAACACCTGAAAACACTTGAAACACAACGTCATCGATGGCAACGGCCTACCTGTTGGGGAAATGTGGTAGCCAGCAAGCGGCGCCCAGATGTAGCGGAGAGGGAGGATGGCAGCAGGGAACGCAGCGCCGGAGCAGTCACCGTGGACCATGCTGCGTTGGCTCGAACAACTCGGCGGCGTGTGGTGAGTGGCGGTGGGGAGATAGGAAGGCAGGTGATGGCGCTCGAGCGCGGTGCAGCACGCCGCCGCGTTTCAGCCGCCGGCAGCACGGTCGCGGTGGAGCATGCCGCGGAGGTGCGGGCACGGCGGCAATTTGCGAGTGGGTTCGAGAATGGATGCGGGTGCAGCGGTGATTCGAGAGGAAAGTGACGGAGATTTTTTTTTATTTTGAGCAACGCGAGACGGGTGCATCCGTGTGGATGGCAGTGTTGGGTCGTTCGGGCGGGTGTCGAGGCCCACCAATGCGCATCCGGATGAAATGGATGCCCTACCCACAGTATTTCCATAGAATAAAATCACAATAGCATAACAGAGTTCTCTTTATTATATGGTAAAATCCAGAGTTTGAAATTTGTATCAAAATACATGGTATTATGGATCCTCAGCCCCGTCCCTCCTCTATGTCAGTCTACAGCTTTGATGGTCGAGATTTTTCTTCCTTTTTACAAAAAAAAAATTCTAGAATTCCTCTTTGTTTTAGTGGAGATTAACGTGGCAGACGAGCAGTTAGCTCGGTTGGCAGCGTCTCCTAGTGGGAAGCTCTAGGTAGGGAGTTCGATTTGCGTGTAAAAAAAATCTCCTCGCCTGTCTCACGCCAAAACATAAGTCTAAGGGCTGGTCCAGTCTCACGTGGGTTGTGGTACCGCTGTATATGGGTCTCATGCCAAAGCACAGGTCTAAGGGTCGGCCTAGTCTAACGTGGGCTGTGGTACCGCTGTGTATGGGTGGAGAATTTTCTCGATCTACGTGAGAAAGTCACCTTCTATCTGAAGCAGAAAACACAGGGGGGCTCTCCCCCTGCGGATCGAGTTTTTTGAGATTAACATGGCAATTTAAAAGGAGTCTTCAATTAATAATTGAAAGATTATAAATTAGTTTCATAATAAGGTTATGTTTAGTACTTTCTTATGTGTTAATTAATTCTTCCCAGAATTCTCCTTTTTTAAACGTTTTACATTTGACTGCCATTATTTAAATTTCTATACACATTCAGAACACAAGATTGCCTATTAGATTAATGAAAAATTAACTTTGAATTACCCTTTGTATTTAAGACACATATATTTCTACAGAAATTGCTACCAAAGGGTCATATTGTAGTCCAAGTAGAGTTATATTTGTGATATGAGGAAGTAGTAGTTAATAGTCTTTTTATCAATAACTATATATTATATGCAAAAGTTGAAATACTACTATTAATTAATATACAGATACTCAACATGATTCTTATTGGGCAGCATTTGGAAACATCAGTATTGCACTTCTTTAACTCCAATGGATGGTTATCGACTAGGTTTATTGATCTTCATTAGTCAGAACTTTACTTCCCGCTTTGTTGTCCTAGTGTCTACTTGTAAGCTTGTGATCCTTGTGGGTTGTGTGCTGGTCGCTGTACCGAACTTTATAATAATTGGCCTGATTCTACCCTGAGGTAGATGAAGCCGGATATAAACTATCCTTTATCTAAAAAAATTAATATACAGATACTAAAATGCGAGACAAAGAATAATTCTTGCAATAGCTGGATATCTTCTATAGCTTTTGGGGCACCAGACACCAGACCATGCCACTAAGCCATGAAAACACTGATTAAAAGCTAGCTTGCATATAAGGCTTGAAACGAATTGTTCATAAGATCTCTAAACTCACATTACATCAAAATCTGACATTCTGATTTGACATCGGTGGTCGACCTAAACGATTTGGTTTTATGTACAATCGATTGGTAACAAGGAATTAGTTCTTCCTTTGTCCAGCCTTTTGTTGTTCTACTCTATCAAAAGCAGACCTCATTGTTAGGTAATGCTTGCTTCAGTGGACCACTTGGTGGCGTGGTGGAAACGGTGGTGGCCGTCGCCGTGGCAGCAGCACCGGAGGAAGCCATGGTCTCTGATACCAGATTGTTGTGGCTTAGGGACCGGAGGACGTAGGGGTGAGAGACGGAGGGCCTGGGCTTGGAACCCCGGCGATGAACGGGAGACGCCGTGCTCGGCGGCTGGCTGGAGACGTCTGGGTGGCAGCGACAATAGAGGATTGTGAACAGTAACGCCCGAGGGCGAAGGTGAGTTAAACTCAATCCCAGGCTAAGTCTATTCCTTCATAAGAGTCCCATACTTATACAAGTAAATCTTTAACTAACTTAACTCTAACTCAATCTAAATAACAAACTGAAGAGATAAGTATCCTAGAGTTTAGGACATGCTAACCAACTGGTCCACCGACCCAACCGGGCTGCTAGCCCTGGTAACCAACTGGTCCACCGACCCACCTGGGCTGCTAGCCCTGGTGTCTGCACCCATAGACCTTACCGGTCATAACAACTTGACATGCAGCATGTTCTCAATGGCAATTTGGCTTAAGTTGGGGGAAAGAATCTGTTGAGGTTGAAAGGCAGAGTGTAGAACTCTTCGTTCCTGCTGTCGCCACGGAATGTCCTGAAACGTGCCCACCATGGCATTCCTCGGTCCCTAGCTGCATCTCTTACATCAAGTGTGTTGTCAAGGAGTACTGCTACAAAGAGGGCGACTGTGGGCGGTGATGAGAAGATAGTGTTGATGTAGTCATTGAACTGCAACAAACAAAGAAAATGCACAACAATTCAAACTCATCTTTTAACAGTATACAATGCTAAACGAGACACAATGCATCAGCTTCGAGTTACTATATCATTCCACCAGCTTCGAGTTACTATATCATGTTAGATGTTTTCTTCTTTTTGCTGGGAGCTAAGTTTAAGTTGGAATTTGAAATTTGCAGCATATAGAAAAAAAAATACGAACCCATCCAGCTTTCGTGTGCGCTGGGCCTTGTTGAGAACTTGTGGAATACCGAGAGAAGTACTCTGGTATAGATAAACCCAGGAAGAGTGAGACACCGATGATGAAGAGATTGCGCATTGAGTTCATGTTGGTGAACTGCATAAAGGAGAGCCCCACAGCAGCTGAACACATGACCATATCAATTAGTTCTACAGCTTACAGTATAACAAATTGCTAGAAAAGGATATTTTCACTTTGTCTACTATGCTGCTTAGTGCTTACCAACAATTCCAAACATAACACAGTAAATGGCAGCGAATATTGTGAAAGGAATTGAGGCAAAAAGTGCTCCAAATTTTCCTGCAATCATGATAATTTTGGAATTCGTTTAAAAAAGAAAGAACTTGTATAGAATTCTGAAAAACTAATTGATGCAACTTAATGTCACTTGCTAGGGACAAATGTTACCTAGAATGGAGAAGAAGATCATGAAACCAGCAGAAATTTGTATCACTCTTCTGCTACCAACCCTTGTTGATCCTAGGAGACCAACATTCTCACTGTGTTGCAGGCAGAGATTCAGCATGCTCTTAGACATGGAGCTAAAGAACAATATCAGCATTAAGAATTATGTGTCAGCATGAAGATGCACTTACACAGAAACAGTAGAACCAGTCCCAGTGCCAAACAGGCCATCTAGTAGGGTGCCAATGCCCTGGTTGTATCACATATTTGAGAAGAAAAAGGTGAGAACATGTTTAACTTGCATTAACACAGAGTACATGCAAATATTTTAATTTCCCTTCAGCAAAACGTTGGTCATTCGACATATGTACAACTGCAATAAAGTATCAGAAATTTTTCTAGCCAACATTTATGAACTATAGGAAGATTATTTGGACTGACGTTTATAAAAAGGAAGATTATTTGCCATGTCAGAGATATTGACCGATTGCTGTTGGAAGCTAGGATAACATCACTAACCTGCCACCCAATGCCTCTGCTCAGGACATATGCTGGTGGGGGTGTCGCACTAGCCAATCGTGCAGCAGCTTTGAATGCTCCCATGGTCTGCAACCCTCAAATATTGTCCACCAAATTAGACGGATTGAAAAGAATCCTAAATAATGAAAACCAACAACTTGCTACAAGGCATGATATATAAACCTCTTCGAAAATTTTTCTGTTTATTTTTAGTATGTCATGGTACCTCTATTAAAGAAACCATCACCGCTGCCATCATACCGAATGCATGGTCTGCACTGAATGTTGGTGCACCCCATTGTAAAGGGTATGGAATGCTTATCCTAAGAGAGTGGAAAGTTACATGAAAAATGTAAAACATGGATGTTAACATTAGTCAATGTGACATAGGGAAGTCTCCAAACCATTGTGATGAAGATATGAGATTGGCACGGTCTGTCCGACAGTTGATCTGGGTGACAAGTGCTGTGTGCTTGTATGCACCACTTGCTGTGAGGATGTGGGCATATACCCATACAAGAGCGATGCACATCAGAAGTGAGAACCTCTCCAAAACAGGAATATGACGAATATTCACGTGCTTGAGATACTGGGAAAGCGCAACAAAGAAGATAAGCATTGGAAGACCAATCTCCACGCATTTCCCAACCTGCAAATTTTGTTCTTGAATTAGCTTATAGGACTCAGTAGAGCATAACAACAGATTTTCTTTTTTTTTGAAAGGTAGCATAACAACAGAATGCCATGTTAGGTCCGCTGCTACTTCCTCTGAGGTTGTAGTCGTGTGACGTGGGAGGCCGAGGCTTGGTCTCTCCTCGGCGGCGAGAGTGCGACGCCGTGCTGGCGGCCGGCGTCGAACACAAGAACAGAGGAGAGGGTTGAGGCTAACAGAGCGGGAGAGATTGATATCAATCTCCAGCTAACTTCTCATTAAACAAATGTTTAGGCTATATAGCCAAGTATTCCACAATTCACTAACTGACTAACAAACTTTAGCTGACTAACAAACGCAAATCTGAGATCCTAGACTTGAGGAACTGAAGCCGCTCTGGCCGTGGTCACCATGCAGCCGCATGCATGTCACGCGCGTCGCACGCCGCTCCGCTGCATCCTTAGCCACAGCTCCACTTGCGGCGCTGGTAGACGCGGCCCACCATAACATCACTCCCGTCGTCGACAAACAGCTCGTCCTCGAGCTGAAAGTCGGGGTAGGCCGCGCGAAAGTCGTCGACTGGTTCCCAGGTGACGTCGGTCTCCGGCAGGCCGGCCCACTGGATGAGCACGTGCCAGACCCCACGGCGCAGCTGCGAGCTCAGGGCGCGTTCGGGTGCTTCCAGCAGACGACCGTGGCGCATGGGTGGCAATGCCGGAGTAGCTGTCGGAGGGGCTCCATGGAAGGGCTTCAGAACACCAACGTGGAAGATGTCGTGGATGCGCGCGCCGTCTGGCAGTCGAAGGCGGTAGGCGACGTCGCCCACGCGCTCCATCACCTGAAAGGGTCCCGCGTAGCGCGGGCTGAGCTTACTGCGGGCGTCGGGGACCAACGACTGGGCGGGGCGGTGCAGGAGACGGAGCCAGACCCAATCGCCGATGTTGAACTCCAGAGGGCGGTGATGAGCGTCGTAGTTGCGCTTGGCGTAGTGCTGGGCTTGCCGCAGCCGGTCGCGTACGTCGGCGAGGAAAGCGTCGCGGTCCATGAGCATGGTGTCGACCGTAGCAGTGCGCGCTGTCGCTGGTTCATAGGGCACCATCGGCGGAGGAGGGCGACCGTACACCACCTGAAACGGGGTGGTACGCAAGGCGGAGTGGAAGCTGGTGTTGTAGCAGTATTCGGCCCACGGGAGCCACTCCAGCCACGCCCGAGGCCTGTCGCTGGTGATGCATCTCAGGTACATGGCGATCGTCTTGTTGACAGCCTCGGATTGTCCGTCCGCCTGAGGGTGAAATGTGGTGCTCATGCGTAGCTGCACACCTGCCATCTTGAACAAATCCTTCCAGGCGTGGCCGGTGAAGACGGGGTCTCGATCGCTGACGATCTACGCCGAAAAGCCATGGAGCCTGACGATGTCGGTGAAGAAGGCGCGGGCGACCGACGATGCCGTGTATGGGTGGCCGAGCGCTATGAAGTGAGCGTACTTCGAAAAACGGTCGACCACCGTGAGTATGACGCTCTTGCCGTGCACCTTGGGTAGCCCTTCGACGAACTCCAATGAAATGTCAGCCCAAACCTGCGAGGGGACGTCGAGCGGCTGGAGGAGGCCGGCGGGGTGGAGAGCCTCAGTTTTGTTCCGCTAGCAGGTGGAGCAGGAGCGGATGAAATCCCGCACGAGCGCGCGGTCACGATCGACGGCGAAGTCGAGGCAGAGGCGCTGCAAGGTCTTCTGGACCCCTTCATGGCCCGCTGTGTGCGCCAGCTGGAGCACCGCCGGGAGCACACGCGACGTCGCGGGTATGTAGACGCGCGAGCCGTAGAGGATGAGGCCATTGGCGACACTCCATGGCATGCCACGATCCGCGACAATGGTGTCACGGAGCTGGCGCAGAGCGGCGTCCGCGGCGAGCTCGGCGCGTAGGTCGTCGTAGAGGCTGAAGGTTGGCGCCGAGACAGCCGCCACGCGTCCGCCGCAGTGTTCAAGCGGCCAGGGCGGAACTCAACTGTGAAATCGAACCCAAACAACTTATCCATTGGTGCTACAGGACCGTGGAGAGGCGCTGGTCGAGTATGTATTTCAGCGCGTAATGGTCCATGCGGATGACGAAGCGACGGCCCCAGAGGTAGGGTCGCCAATGGCGCACTGCCTGTACGAGGCCGATGAGCTCACGCTCATAAGCCGCCACCTTCAGGTGTCTGGCGGCGAAGGGCTTGCTGTAGAACGCGAGAGGTCCCGCGCCTGGTGCAGCACAGCGCCGAAGCCAGTACCGGAGGCGTCGCAGTCAACGACGAAAGGCTTGGTGAAGTCCGGCAGGTGAAGTACGGGAGTAGTCGAGAGCGCCTCCTTGAGCGCTATGAAGGCGGCCATCGCCTCCTCCGTCCAGTGGAAACCTTCCTTGCGCAGCAGCTTGGTCAGGGGAGCCGCCACCGTGCCGAAGTCCTTTATGAATCGCCGGTAGTACCCGGTGAGTCCGAGGAAGCCACGGAGACCCTGTGCCGAGGCAGGCTGCGGCCAGGTGGCCATGGCCTCTACTTTGTCGCCGTCCATGGCTATGCCCGAGGTCGAGATCACATGGCCCAGGTATGCCACCGAGGTGGTGCCAAAGGCGCACTTCGAGCGCTTAACGCGCAACTGGTGCGCACGGAGGACGTCGAAGACGGCGCGGAGGTGTTGCAGGTGCTCGGACCAAGAGGCGCTGTAGATCAATATGTTGTCAAAAAACACAAGGACGCACTTACGAAGGAATTGGCGAAGCATGGCGTTCATCAGACTTTGGAACGTGGCTGGCGCGTTGGTGAGGCCGAACGGCATCACGAGGAACTCAAAGTGCCCGTGATGCGTTCGGAACGCGGTCTTCTCGACGTCGTCCGGGGTGGACGCGGACTTGGTGATAGCCGGCACGTAGGTCCAACTTCGTGAAGAAGCGTGCGCCATGAAGCTCGTCGATGAGCTCTTCCACCACCGGGATCAGGAATTTATCTTTCACCGTGTTGTCGTTGAGTGCCCTGTAGTCGACGCAGAAGCGCCATGTCACGTCTGCGTTCTTGACGAGGAGGACGGGTGCGGAGAAGGGCGAGGTGCTGGGCCGGATGATGCCCTGCTCAAGCATCGCCGCGCACTGAGTCTCCAGCTCGTCCTTCTGGAGTTGCGGATAGCGGTACGGGCGGACTGCCACCGGCGCGGTGTTCGGAAGTAGATGGATCCGGTGATCGCAGGCGAGGGGCAATGGTAGCCCTGTCGACGCGGCGAAAACGTCGCTGTAGGAATCCAGGAGGCGATCGAGGAGGGCCGTTTCGGAGTTGCGCAGGGCGTGGAGGCGGCTGGTGGAGGGAATGTCCCAGCGCGTTGAGCTGATGCCTTTCCAGAGAATGCGTCGGCCGTGGCGCCAGAACGCCATGCAGAGGTCGTCGAAGTCCCATAGTATGGGACCAAGGGTGCGCAGGTACGTGGTGCCCAAGACGACGTCGTAGCAGTGGAGCGGAATCGCGTAGCAGTCAACGGTGAAGTGCTCCTCGGCGATGCGGACGGCGACGTCGCGCGTGAGGCCGCGGCACGCGACGCGGTCACTGGTTGTGACCACCACGTGGGTGCCCTGGCTGTCGTGGAAGTGGAGGCCGACACGGCGAGCAGCCTCCGTGCTGATGAAGTTGTGCGTGGACCCAGAATCGACGAGGGCGGTGAGCTCGTGGTTGCCAATGGCGATGCGGAGCTGCATCGTATCTGCAGTGCGGATACCCATGATCGCGTACAAGGAGATGAGTGGGGGCAGATCATCCGCCTGGCCGCCCTGGACCGACGACTCCTGGGCCGGTGGCTCCTCTGGAAGCTGCGGCTCGGACTCGTGGAAGTCGGTGACCTCCAGGTAGAAGAGGCGCTGGCACTTGTGCCCCCGGATGTACGGTTCGTCGCAGTTGTAGCATAAGCCTTGGCGACGGCGTTCCGCCATCTCGGTGGGAGACAAACGACGGAACGGCCGTGGTGGCGCCGGTAGGGCCGCCTGAGCAGGGCCCGCAGGTGCTGTCGTCGGTGTCACGGCTGGCGCGGCCGGCAGAGGCAGCGGCGGGTTGCGCGCCGACGGGTGCGGTGGGCGAACCGCGGGCGCCGGTGGCAGGACGCCAGCGCGGCGTTCGTAGGCGCGAGCTAAGCCCATCGCACGCTGCAGGTCCATGGGCCCTTGGAGTTTGACATCGGTGCGGATCGGGTCCGGCAGGCCGCCGGTGAAGAGTTGAACTTGCTGGAGCGGAGACAATGGGCCGGCGTGCGCCATCCGGGCCTGGAACGCCTCCTGGTACTCCACCACGGTGCCCCGGAATGGCAGACGCGCCAAGTCGGAGAGGTGGTTGGTGGCGAGCGGGGGCCCGAAGCGCTGGTGGCAGAGCGCCTTGAAGAGGGGCCAGGAGATGTTGCTGACGCCGCACGTGTCGCGCTCCAGCATGTAGTACCAGTGCTGGGCGACGCCGTTCATGTGAAACGACGCGAGCCAGACCTTGTCCACCTCCGGCGTGCGCTGCGCCCGGAAGAAGTGCTCACATTTGTTCATCCACGCCAGGGGATCGTCCGTCCCGTCGAACGTCGGGAAGGACAGCTTCTGGAAACGGGCCACACCGCGGGCGTCTGCGTGGCCCTCGTAGTGTCCCGGGGCGCCGCGGCCTTCATAGTGGCCGTCGTAGTGGCTCGGCGGCGGTGGAGGTGGCGCGCTGAAGGTAGGGGGTGGCGAAGGAGAATGGGGAAATGGGATCTGGGTGATGGAAAGCGGCGCTGAAGGTACCTGGGGTTCAGCCGACGCCGCCGAGTGAATCACGACGGAGCCGATTGTTTGCGCCGTGGGAATGCCACCGTAACCCGGCATGCCATACGAAAACAAGGCCGGGGGTGGACTGCTCGCGGACAGACCGCTGGCGGACGACGAGGCCCGCCCCTCCAGGGCGGACAAGCGCGTGGCGAACTGCCCCATCTGGCGTTGCAGTCCAAGTATGGCGGCGGTGAGGGGGTCTGGGGAGGAGGAATCTCCCGGTATGGGAGGCGCAGTGGTTTGCGGGAGCAGGGCGGTGGTGGTGGGTGCGGCGGTGGTCGTTGGGTGGATGGGTGGAATGGCGGCGGAGGAAAGGGCGGTGGTGGGAACTCCAGTCATCGGATCTGACATTGCCGATACCAGATTGTTAGGTCCGCTGCTACTTCCTCTGAGGTTGTAGTCGTGTGACGTGGGAGGGCGAGGCTTGGTCTCTCCTCGGCGGCGAGTGTGCGACGACGTGCTGGCTGCCAGCGTCGAACACAAGAACAGAGGAGAGGGTTGAGGCTAACAGAGCGGGAGAGATTGATATCAATCTCCTGCTAACTTCTCATTAAACAAATGTTTAGGCTATATAGCCAAGTGTTCCACAATTCACTAACTGACTAACAAACTTTAGCTGACTAACAAACGCAAATCTGAGATCCTAGACTTGAGGAACTGAAGCCGCTCTGGCCGTGGTCACCATGCAGCCGCATGCATGTCATGCGCGTCGCACGCCGCTCCGCTGCATCCTTAGCCACGGCTCCGCTTGCGGCGCTGGTAGACGTGGCCCACCATAACATGCCAGCTCTTGGCTAACAGTTGAATTATCGCACGTATAATAGAAGGATAATTAATATAAATTTTTCATCTTCAACAAAATGCTGACACACAAATATTTTTCAGTTATACGATAAGAGATCTTCAATTATAGTAAAACGTTTAGATCATATCACCTTGCAAGGAAGAAAAAAGATAGTTTCTAAACAATTAACAATGGAAAGAAAAGAAATAAGACTGTCGAAGACAGCATTCTTGAGTATGAAAACTGAAGGAATCAATGTGGATGGAATTATTTTATACATAGCAAAAGTACGTCCACTAGAGCTTTTACCACTGGGAATCCTCTCTCGAAAAGGCCAAGCCCCACCAATGCAACCACAGGAACCATCCCAAGTGGGCTAAAGAACCTGCAACATGCACATCAAAATTTTATGTTCTTATTCCTGCCGTGGATCAGAAGGTAGCAGCCATTCCTATCACCTCTGTATATACGTACTCTTTTTCTACCTTTGAATATCATATTAGCATATTGTACTTTTTTTTCTAAAGTAATGCCGGCAATTCAAACTGACAGACACAAAAGTGGATGGATAGACAAAGGGCCCAGACTAGTTTGTAAAGAATAAGCAGATAATGATCCACGTATTGACCATGTGGCCACTATAACAAGACTATCGACATGTCATGCTAAAGTTGAAACATCTATACCAAAGGGCCCCTCAGCTGCAATATAGTAAGAATCTAAGTGAACCATTCGTACTTTCGGATATGTCAAGGAAATAATTTGTGCACTTGATATGGGTATTGATGCATAATTCCATCTTGCATCAACGAAGGCAAAAGGGAGAGTTACATGTACCTAGAACAGATTGCCCACAACTGGCTATATCCAAGAATTATTTGGATGCTTGAGGATACAATCAGTGAACCTTGTATGGCTCTCATAGTCTGCAGGAATCTCTGGAAACAAGACAAACGATAAAAGATAAGCCTGGGAGTACAAAACATGGGATTTTTCACTAGTGCGGCAGTTCATGATATCAACCTGTCCAGTCTTCCATGACCGTTTGTTTTGTTTTATAGGGGTATAAAAACAATGTTGCAGGATCATTGCATACTTACAGTATGGCCATCCGCTATCTGTGCGAACGAGGGATCACGGATTATGGAGAGGATCGGAACCACATACGCATATGAACCTCCCATGATTGTGGGAAGACGAGTGCCAAATAGCGTCTGGAGCAGTGTCTTGATCCCGGTAACAAATAGCAGTGTTTGAACCACCTTGGCCTTGTCATTCTTTCAGTAATAAAAAAAAGGAGAGGAACAAAATAGATTTCTGTAGTTACAATGAATTCTTACATCAAACAAATGATACAACAGCATTTTCTCTTTAGTTTTCAAAGTTGTAGTTTACATGGTACTGCAAAAGTAGCATTTGTTTCTTTGATACGAACATGAGGCAACAAAATCAAGAAACTACACGAGTACAGGTAAGGACGGGATTCTCACATCATTTCCACCCATAAGCGGAACCAGCAAAGTGGGGATCATGACAGCAGTGCCCAGGGACAGTATGTAGTGTTGGAAGCCGAAAGCAATCCCTTCGCCTGTAACACGCACACAGAGATGAAGAATCAGCAAGCTCCCTCTAGCTACACACAAATGAACACAGCAACGCTCCACCACCAGTTGAGAGTGTGGGACATACATACCCCAAGAGGGATTGGAGTCGATGCAGTACTCGAAGCCCTGGAGCTGGTCCATGGGCTGATGATGCACCATGTCCTCAGGCTTCACCTCGGCCATTTCTGAATTTGTTGGAGCAAGTGCGTTTTATGTATTGGGTCTGAAACTCTGAATAACCGGCCGGAAGGGTCCAAGATCTGAACCTGATGGAGAAGCTCAGTTATGGAAGTGAAGGGAGAGAGACAAAGGTTAATCCAGAGCAGCAGGCACCGTCAAACCTTGAGAGCAATCTTGGCAGCAGAGCAAAGCGACCCTGAGAGAAGAGCAGAGCAGAGCAGAGGCAAAGGAGAGAACGAGCGGGAGCAGCAAAGCAACAGCCAGCCAACAGCGCTGCGAAGCCCAACCCAACCAAAGCAGGGTCCAGGGAGCAATGGTAATGCCGGGGGTAGATAAACGCGAATCCAGCCAGCGACGTTGGCCGGGGAGACAAATGTCAGCGGGCGCAGCGGCGGTGGTCAGAGGTCGGCGAGGAAGACGACGAGGAGGAGGATGGAGGAGATGGTAGCGATTGACTGCGAAACAGTAAAGCGCGCACGCAAGTGAACAAAGCAACAGCAAGCAAAGGAGGGACCGGACCGGGGGAGATGAGATGCCGCTGATGACGAAGAAACCGCTGATCGATGCGCCAAGGATGTGTCGATCGAGCAAAGGCCGCAAAGCAGCAAAGGGAAAGAGAGAAAAAAAGGAAGAAAGCGGCCAAAGCGGAAAAGGATGCAGAGGTGAGGCGGCGGCAGCACCGTACTAGCAGCAGCAGCATCAGCAGGCCATCACCATGAAAAGGCGCGGCGCGAGTGGGAGAGATGAGTCATGACTGTCGGGCCTTGGCCATGGCACTGGCAGTGGGCCCTTCAGATGCTATGCTTTGCTCACAAGTCACAACGCAGCCCCACTCTCTCTCTCATTCTCTGATAGATTAATATTGATTAATATATATATAAGCGCCGCTTTGTCTGTCGTCTCAGATTAATGTGCCACTGACATGTAGGGATTACAGAAAAGCTCTGTGCTGACCATTAACGTACGTACACTGTTGGCTGCACCGCGCGCGGAATGCAGCTGAGACTGGCTGTCTCGCTCGCACCCTCGCTCGCTACACACTGCAGAGGGCAGGGCAGGATTGGCCCGTTGGAATTTTGTTTCTTTGCGGGCAAAATGCAGCAGCAAGAGGAAGAGGAATGAATGCGTGGGGTGGGACTGGGATCTAAGGGTGGACGACGGTTGACGGGACGGGTTGTCCTTGTCGCTCTGCGTTTCACCGCCTGACCGTATCTCCCAAAGAATCTTACCACTGCAGAGCCGCAGGGCCCTGTCGACTCCACTCCACTGTGCCTTGCCCGTGCAAATTCAGAGCTTGTTTCTGAATGAATTTTGGTCACCTGGAGCTGTTTGGATTCAATCCCACGAGTGTCAAGCCCATCTTTGACCTTCCCTAATCAATTTGGCTGCCATTCGTATTCGAATAATATGGAGGCACAATTGACACTGCCAAAGCATTTCCTTCCTAAAGCAAAAGGCAAGTTTTAGCGACAGTACTAGTACAATTCAACCACAAAAGTAAAGATACTGCCACGATTCGTGAGCCGGGTGTGAGGTTCCAGCACCGGCATAACTATGGTCAATATTGTTAGTATAGAAAAAGGCAAAACTAAAGAAGTATATCGTTACAAAAAAAAAAGATAAATCCAAAAAACAAAAAAACTAAAAGTGCATAAAAAGAGCAAAAATTGGTATGCACCCGTAGAGAGAAAATAGATAAAGACACAATAAAGTCGAACCTTCAACAGAAATGGTATAAAGAAGGAATAAAGGGTGCTTGATGGTCACCAAAGATGAGGAATGGCGGGTTCCTACGGATGCACCTGATAAACATTTTCTATGGAACATTATCCATTCATTTGATTTTGGTCCATTAGTGTTTTGGTGTCAGACCACATATTTGAAGTGTTGTCATTTGTTGAGACCATTTTTTCTGATAATCAAGATAGATTAGGGGTGCCTTCTATACTTGTTAAGATCTGATTAATACTAATTAGAGACTTAAAGAAGGATGCACATTAATTTTCACAACACGCACTATGAGAAAAATATAATAAACATAGAAATTCACTCAATAATAAAAAAATATTTGACTTTTAATTTGGTAGACTCTAATCATCGTCATTAATAATAATTATATGATCTTTTATACAAAATACCTATCTCCACCATTATTAAAAATACATAAAATAACCCGTAACTTTGTACGTAAACTTCCCACCTCTACCATATGATATATAATTTAAAATAAGTCCCTAAATTTATATGTAAATTACCTAAATCACCATTATAAAAAGATAATTTAAAATAACTTTTGCATATAACTTACCAACCTCCCATATAATTTAAAACAATGTAAAGTAAATCCTAAAGTTGCATCTAAATTATGAAAATATTTCATAAAAAGATAATATAAGGTAACACCCTTCACTCATGTCGATGTTCTTGTCACTGAACAATGGATTGTGGGCTAGTGAGCTTAGCAGATCTATATGGTAGCACACATTATATAGAGATTATACTAGTTCAAGCCCTCTTGAGGAGGTCCAGTGCATGTGGCTATATCTTTTGTGTGTTGTATGCGTCGAGAGTTTTCGAGAGAGATCTATATTGCAGCACACGTTATAAAGAGTTTATCCCTTAGCTTCTTATTTTCATCCTTCGTATGGGTCTTTACACCATGGAGGACTACCAAATTACTTTGCTTATCAATAAATTTCCATTAATTAAAAAGCCAAAATATTTGGGATCTAGAGATGGTTATGTTCTTGCATTTGCATTATGTTTTGACATTTATTTTGGCTTCGCATATATACTTTTGTGGATTGATTCATGTGGTACCTTAGTATCTCCGTTAGCACAAATATATGGTTGATGAATGTTTTTTATCATCTTGCTATGAGAATGGCCCCATAGAGATAACAATGATGGCTTCAAGGCCCGGAGCATGATATATGCATATATTGCAATTCACTCAATGAAAGTGGTACTTTTGATGAATTGGCATGCATAGTTGACCAAATAATTAGTGTCGGTTTTTATTTATCATAATCACTAATATAGAAAATCTTTTGCACAACGTTTCACTTTGAGGCTCCGAGGTAGTTGGCTTGGTTGCCCGCCTCGGTTATTCGAGGCAGGATAGCCAGGCCAGCAACCGCCTCGGTTAATGCTTAACCGAGGCGGGCACTGTAAAGCAACCACCTCGGTTAATGCTTATTAACAGAGGTGGATGCCCTAACGCAACCACCTTGGTTAATATATTAACCAAGGTGGTCTTCTTAACAGGCCCGCTTCAAAAAATAGTCCATTTTCGGAGGCAGACCTCTTAAGAGGCCCGTCTTGGTTAATAGGCCGAGGCCCACTCAGTAGCCCACTCCAAACCCTAGGTATATATATGCAGCCCCCTCTATGTTCACCCTCCACCTTTCCCTCAACCAGCCATCGCTCCCACCCGTCTCTCTCCCACGCATGCGCACTGCTCTCCCCCACTCTCTCTCTCTCTCTCTCTCTCTCTCTCTCTCTCTCTCTCTCTCTCTCTCTCAATCCATCCCTCCACTCTCTCTCCCTCTTCCTCCCTCGACCTCCTCCGAGCAGGAAAGCGGTGCCCCTCCTCCACAGCAGGCGACGGCGCCCCTCCTCCATAGCGAGGCCGGGCGACGCACTATGACCGCGAGACCGAACGACGCATGGTGACCGCGGGACCGCACGATGACCGTGGTGTGGGGTGGCACGGGGCTCGCACGGAGCTAGGTGGCACGGGGCTAGGCCATGGAACACACGAGCGAGCCCGATCCAGCGAGTGTGCGGGCGGTCCCAATCCACGACATCAACTGGAGGTATGTAACCCTTCCTCTACGTCTGCGAGCTCCTTGTTCTCTCTCCATCTCTCCTCTTTCCCTCACTCTCTTTCTCCTAAGGATCTAGATTGCTGGATCGAGCCAGCGAGGAGGAGGCCGACCGTGTCGGATCTGGCAAGGAGGAGGCTGGCCACGCCTGGATCCACTGAGGAGGAGGCTGGCTATGACAGAACCGCTTGAAATAACACGCTTTCAGAGGCCCTCGTCTTCCACTAGACACTAAGCACCTCGAAAGTTAGCTGCATCAGACAGTTTCATCGAGCACACCCCATGGGAGAACTCTAATCAATCCATGTTTTACCTCTAGAATCCAATAATGAGTACGAGCTTACAATACTTAGTCCATTTCATACAACAAGAGTTCTTGAAAATTATTTATTACAATACCAAGGTTCAGAGTGCGATAATTAAATAGCAGAATGAAAATAAACATCTAGCGGAAACGATATAAGGATCCATCTGTGTCCACTAGAAGAATCCTCCACACAAGAGCTACTCCTCAAGCTACAACTATAACAGGGTAAAATAAACCCTGAGTACACAATATACTCGCAAGACTTACCCGACTAGTGGGAATAGTTTCCCGACTCTAAGGGGTATGATAGGCAATATGGGTTTGCTATTTTCTTTTTGTTTGCGAAAAGCATTACTAGAAGTACGTCCTTAAGATCAAGTTTAATTAGCAGTCATGATTACTTCATTAGCTAACCATTCTAGGTAAGCACATGTTCTACTTTCAAGCAAGGGTTAAACAATCAGAACCATTTTACCATCTTTCATATTCTAGTTCTTACTACGGTGCTAGACCATAGCCAAGTCGTACCGTCTCACAGAAATGGTGATTTGCGAACCAATGTATCCCAGCTGGGTACCCCAAAACACATGCCCCGATTGTACCCTAGGCATAAACAAGACCAACCCATCCTATTCCTATCATGGGGTCTAGGTCCCCATCCAAACTTGGACTCCAAGCCCCCACACTTGAGATCCAATCTCAATATGGTGCTTAGACCTCCACCTTTCCCCGCCTCAAATCAGTCGGTCCAGAAAGAGCCGAAACCCCATGACAAGAGTGCAACGAGCCTTCCCACTCCCATAAGCAAGTATGTGCTCTGGGATAATAAGTCTATGACCTGACTACCATCCACAGCAACGGATGGTCCTTAATCGACATGGACAGGGAAAACAGTGTAACCAAGCTAAGCCCCATGGCCACATGACATAACTCATTACACCCACTAATACCCATACCATATCCGTGCCCGATCTCAATTTTCCTTTCATCATTTTTATCATGAGAGTAATTATAATAATCACCTATTGTGAGTAACGGTAGGCTACTCACGCTACCGAAAACCTAAGCATAGCAGCTACTCGAACCTACACTAGTAAGACTCATAGGACAGATATATCTATACATGCGGTTTCCATAAAAATCCTGTAACATAAATGCACATCACATATATACATATAGTGATTATAAAAAATAAGGGTTATGCACCAGGGCTTGCCGTGGGCAGGCATGGTGTCAGCCAAGTTAGATGGTGGTGGCTCCAGGACCTCCTCCCTCATGAGGACCTTCTCCTCATATTCCTCGATGATCTCCTCGAACTTATGATCGTCTATGGTCACTATCTCCACCAACTCATTCTCTACTATCAGCACCCGGTTTTAAAGACAAAACCAGATACACAACTTATGTAAGCCTAGGAAGTCAAATCTCACATATAGCTACAAATAAGGGTAATATCAATAGACAATGCTTAAATACATAACGTATTAGTATAAAGAATATAACCTCAGAGTATAGACAACAGAAAGACAACTCTGATCTTCAGGTGAAGACTCCAAATCCACCGGGACAACTGACTGGTTGATCGTAAGCCTATTTCCTCCAAACTCTAGCAATCTAGTACTCATCCAGGATTTTCATCCAAATATTTGAAAAATAAAGCAAGCATAAGTACAAGTCGTACTCAACAAATATAACATGGGGTTCATGGGGCTCAAAAGGCTGACACTGGTTCAACTACAATTAGCTTTTAATGAGTCATGATTTTAGCAATGGAGTAGCAACAAGTTTATCTCAAGCCCATGTAACACATGATCAGGTAAACATAAATAATGAATATCATAAACAATTACTTATTAGTGAGCATCTTCATCATCAGTATCATCAGTGTTTATCATCATTAACCATTAGTGAGTCGTGATTTACCGTTTTACACTCTGCAGAGGTTATACACTTTCACTGTGAGTCGTGATTTATCGTTTTGCCTGAGGCGACCAACCTCTTGACCCACTACCAAGGAAGTTCAGCAAGGTTCACTATGAAGCCTTTCAAAGGTTCATCTAACAAGTTAGGGCCGCTAGGTTTCTGTGGCCTATGAATGTAGAGCTCTCCTTCCGATAGGCATAATGATGCGCAGCCTATACACCGACGGACATAGGCCACACTATATCCAACCTAGAACACACCCCTCTTATGCTATAAAGGTAACCTCTAACAAGCTAGAAAAGGTCCTCATACTGAGCTAAAGCCAGAGCCATATAGCCCTCACAATTGTACTGTAAGTCTCGGATGACCACTTACAGATAAGTCCTTAGTGAGAGGAATCTAAAGCACCATAAACACAGCCCAATGCTCTAGCCCCCTGGTTCCATGTTGCTAAAAAGCATCTTTTAGTGTTTATTGCATATTACATTAATCAAGTTACAAGATCATGGATGTTGTTGAGCACTAGCAAAGCTACCCAATGCAATAACCCAAAGGTATTAAGGTACAAGTGCAAAAGACTAGGATATCCTTAGTGGTAGTCAAGGTAGACACATGAAGCATGAATTAAATGATTAAAGGTATATAGGACAACAAGGAAGATCTCATGCTATACTTGCCTTAAACACCGATCCTTCGGTAAGCTTTAATCTTCAATGTTCTTCTTCTTCTTCTTGATCACCACGTATATCTCACCGACTGGACGAAATCATAAAGCACCACACAAGCATCCATATAATCATACACAAAACAAACAATATATCTAAATTAGAACAGTACACTAAACATAGAAAAATAAGTAAAAGAGTTTGAAACACGATTCTACGCATCGCTACGAACACATAGTCGCGAGTAACACTCTAATCGGAACTACGGTTGAAAAGATACAACTACCGAGAGATCTGGTTTATACGCGGAAATGAAAACTATAATCTTCATTTATTTTAACTATATAAAATCTTATATAAATTGAATTAAGTCAAATTTAGATTCAAATTATAAAACTAAAGTAAACAAATCATATTTTATTTACAAAACCCAGTTGCATAATTATTAATCAAGATATGATTTAAACCATGAAATTTCAGAAATAGTAATATGGTAAACATTGTTACTAATGCGTAGATCTCGTTGCAATGAATCTAGCACAACTTGAACGGGTCAATTCGGAGCTAAAACTAGAAGATATGAATTAAACAAGATTTCCTTTAATAAAATAATAGATTAAGTCTAACCTGGAATCTTAAAAGTTGAAAATAGATCTAACAGTAGTATAAACATATAGATTTTAAAATTACGAACCTAACGCAATTTGAACGGATCAAATCGGAGTTAAAACGGAGAAGTTATGGCTAAAACGAAATCAGTGACAAATCTATAAATAAGTGAAAACGTATTTTTGAAGTCAATCGAGCAAAATACGCTTTTTAAAAGAGCAAGGCGTAATCTGCGGATTGCGCAATGGACCGCGGGTTTGAAAATAGCGAACTGGAGGGGCTCTTTTGCAAATCTAGCAACGAAGGGGCATGAGGAGATCTAGACCGTTAGATTAGAGAGGAGCGGCTCAGATTTGATCGACGGGGGAGAGAGAGAGCTGGCCACCGACATTGACAGGGACGATGGTGGCGCCATGGCCGGTAAAGGAAGCTCAGCGGTGAAACTCGGAACACAACCTACGGTGCATGATTTTCGATGGGGAAGTCACGGGGTGGAAAAGGAGGTTGAGGCGAGCTCACCTCTGGATACCTCGGCGGTGGAGAAGGAGCAAGGCAGGCGCTGTGCTTGGCTGGCGACGGCGGACGACGGTGCGGCTGTGGGTGCTCAGCGAAGGTGGCTACGGCGTTGGAGGGTGGAGTAGGGAGGAGGCACAAGGTGTGGCTCGGCTTATATGGGGCCGGGCAGCGTAGGGCGCAAGCTACCGAGGGGAGGCGTCAAGGAGACGGACATGAACACCAGTGGAGGAGTCCGGGTTCGGCACGGTGGGGAAGAAGGAGCATCTAACATGGGGGATAGGCGCGTCAGCGGAATGAGGCAGGGAGAAAGGAAACAACGGCGTCAGCCTGGTTGGGCCAGCTGGCTACTGAGCTGGGCTGCGGAGTAGCGCGGAGGGGAGCAGGCACGAGTGAGCCGACGGGAGGAGACAGGCCACGTCCACGCGGGGTGAGAACGGGCCATGTGCAAGGCAGGCCGTCTGGGCCAAAAGTAGGGGAAAGGGAAAGAGGGGAGGAGAGAGGGTTTTCTCTTCTTCTTTTTTCCAAATCCTTTTCTAATTTGTTTTAAAAACCAAATTCAAATGTAACCCAAATCAAATTTGAATATGTTTCCAAATATACATTTTCAACTTAACAAAAAGTGAGAAATTTTAGTAAGTTCTCAAAAAATAAAATTTACAACCTTTTAAATTCTTTTATTTTCTAATTCTCTTTTCTTTCTTTTCTTTTACTTCAAAGGCATTTTTAATTTCATTTGAAAAAGCAATTGAAACCATTTTGAATTTTCAATCAAAACCACTCAACCAAATAAATCAAATGCAAGGGCATGTATGCACAAACATGTTGCTAAACCTTATGATGAATTTTAATTTCGTGAAAAATTTTATTTTCCTATATTTTATGAGCATAAAAATTCACAAATAAATCATTTTAATCCTATGTTCAGAAGAGGCAAATTTTAGGGTGTTACAATTGTACCCCCTTAAGATGAAGCTCGTCTCCGAGATTCAGAAGACATCGACTAGGAGATAGGAATACTTCATCTTTGGATTCTTCTTTACTTCCTCGTATAGTTCCATCGTCTTGATAAAGATCCCACTTTACTTTGTATATCTGTTGATCTTACTCCAAGTATCTTGCTAAACTGATTCCAAGGTTCTGATAGATACTCCAAATGATACTCAGGTAACTCCAATCACTAGGCCACCTTTTTTTGTCCATAATATCAATTCTTTTCTTAAAATATTCACCTTCCCACGAAGCATGACAAATCTCTTAGTTAGAAGGAAATTCTTCTACTAACCTTCAAATGATTCCGGTCAAGTTGCTCAAACTTGGAATACAATTCTTAGTCCTTGGTGTCACCCAAACCTTCTTAGCATTATTCTCCATTGCTAAGGGCATCGGCCATGACTTTGCTCCTTGATGTAATAGCACTTTTCCCAGTCATAACCAATTTCATTCCAACAAGGATATCACAAGCTCTAGACCAACTTAGTGAAGATGTCCTTAGATTCTTGTGATCCTCCTAGATGTCACTTTTACTTCCAAGAAGATAGTACTTCCATGCTTTACAATGGATAACTCCTGATTACATGCTAGATAGTTCAACTCACTCTTCCTTAGTTGACTTAATGAACAAGCCACTACTTTTCTTCTCGTATAAGGACACATCCCACACCTTGACAAGGCGTATCATTGTAGATATGAAGCTCTTGTCCAGATCTGGCAAAGCTGATACTTAGGTTTTACTCCAACCTCTTCTTGGATTCCTTCTAACACTTACCTGAGGTTTCTTGATCCAAGCTAACTTAAGAGCTTCTCTAGTAGCTCTACCAATATCTTGAGGATCTCGGATAACTTCCCTTGAACCAAAACTCACTTTCTAACTTGGTAAATCATTGAGATGTTTTGAGTCTCCATTGAATCAACTATAGATGTCCAATATCTCCTTCCTACGTCATCCATACCAACCTATCCTAGGTATGTTGAAGATTAAACTCCCAATTGATAATAGCTCGAAGAGAAGGTCAATTCTTGATGAATACATCAGTTACTTGTAGATGACCCAACAAATTTATCCATCTGTGCTGGATGATGATCTCTCATCCAGAGGCATAACCTATACTTTCAAGTGAAGCACCAGAACACATGAGACCTTCATCTTGCAACTTCTTTAGCTTGGCTACCCCCCTTAAGAAAAGATAAACTAGGGAACACAAGAAGGGTAGCTTGCATCTTCTTCTAGATGAACTAACTAGTATCAAGACGTTCTGACCTCCCAATGATACTCTTGTGTATGGACAAGAACAATTTCTCACGAGCAGAAAAACAGAAGCATAGTAAAACAGCTGTAACTCTCATGCTATTAATCCAATGAAGTTGTAGCTTATACCGTTGGAAAGCTTATCAAATTATCCACAACTTCCTTATAGAACACTTTTCCAAATTTTGCAGTTAACTTGGTCAAAAACAGTGCACAAGAGAAACTATTCCAGGTTCCAAACAGCACAAATGCATCACATTGTGATTTTCGTATCATAATAACCAAAATAGCTATCAAGCTGATTCTTGCGCTCAGAAAAAGATATTGAAGTCTACTATTGTCCAGAAGTTTCTCATGATTTTTTATCTTCCGAAATTAGAGATATAAGCTGAAGAGTGCAGACTGCTCCAAAAAGACAGGATAGAGGAAATAGAAGAAAACCATAACCCAACTATTTATTGCACTGATCCTTATACCTTAGGCCTACAAACTAAATGAAATTGTGGGAACACCCAAAAAGATCATTGCAATCATTACAAAGATGCAAAACAATCATAAGCATAATGATAGTTCAACAAAGCAATAAAGGTGCACAACTCAATCATTGACTCAACTTGCGATACAATTGTTTTTATTATATAAAGGGCACAAACTCCTATTCCTTAAACACGGTGTAGTTGCATGAGCATCTAGGGTAGCATCTCTTGCATGGGAGTGAGAGCGACACATCATCCACTTCATCAATTTTATCATGGGTTTCCTTCATGTTGCGTGTCACTTATCACTTGCTGGTGGCAGTCTAGTAGTGATCTGACTCTGATGAGACCTCCTTTCTCCTCTTATCCACATTGTCCTCAGGTACACGCTGAATACCTTCATACTCAATTCTTTCTCTCGATGGTGTTGTTAGAAGAACCAAACATTGGGCATGCTTAATCACTCCTTTATAGGCAGATAACCATCCCTGTCCTAGGATAACATCAATTTTCATTGACTCCAAAATGATAAGGTTTGCCATGAAGTTCACCCCCTTTATGTCAAGACTAACCTTTGGGCATATGTGGTCTACCTTCACTTCACCTCCTAAAGAGTTAATTATCACCAGATTCCTTATCAGAAGCATAGTTATCTTATGATCTTCTACATATTGGCTAGAGATGAACGAATGTGAAGCTCTGGGGTCAAACAGCACTGTGGCAGGAACTGAGTTTACTAGAATGAAACCATACACAACCTCCTTAGCTCCATGAGCAGTAATCATATCCACATTATTCAATCTTCCTTGGATGTAGTTTCTCTTTACTTTACTTCCTTGCTCCGGTTTCTTCTATACCTTTTGTTCTTGCTTCTGTTGTGCTTAATCCTAGCATCCATGTGCCGTTCTTCCAACACCTTCATTGGACTTCATTTTCTTCCAAGCTTCTACCACCTGTCTCTTCACTGGTCTCTTTAGTATGTTGGTTTGACCTTGTGGCAGGCACTGTTGAGAACTCCCATATTGAGTCATTCCATCAAGTACTTGTTGCATAGTTACAAGCTTCTCCTTGTCAAATGCAATCAAAGACAACGTAACCTGGTCCTCCTGACCTTTGATGCTGGTGGTCTCCTCATTACGACCCATCTATATTGACGAAGAGAGAAGATTCAGAATAGAGACAAGGTTTTCACAACAGAATAGAGGCCGAAGTGAGCATAAATTTTAGCAAATAGCAAGGTTAAAGAGAAAGCAAGAATTAGGCAAAGATGAAAGCATGCTAAACCATCTAGTTCTATCTAGACTTGCATCCTACAATCAGCATTGCTTTGATACCACTTTGTTAGCACCCAGTTTTAAGGACAAAACCAGATACACACCATATGTGAGCCCAGAAAGTCAAATCTCACATATAGCTACAAATAAGGGTAATATCAATAGACAATGCTTAAATACATAACGTATTAGTATAAAGAATATAACCTCAGAGTATAGACAACAAAAAGACAACTCCGATCTTCAGGCGAAGACTACAAATCCACCGGGACAACTGACTGGTTGATCACAAGCCTAATTCTTCCAAACTCTAGCAATCTGGTACCCATCCGGGTTTTTCATCCAAATATTTAAAAAATAAAGCAAGCGTAAGTACAAGTCATACTCAACAAATATAACATGGGGTTCATGAGGCTCAAAAGGCTGACACTGGTTCAACTACGATTAGCTTTTAATGAGTCATGATTTTAGCAATGGAGGAGCAACAAGTTTATCTCAAGCCCATGTATCACATGATCACGTAAACATGAATAATGAATAGCATAAACAATTAATCATTAGTGAGCATCTTCATCATCAGTATCATCAGTGTTTATCATCATTAACCATTAGTGATCATCTATTTCGTAAATGTTCCAAGGCCGCTCGTGATCGTGAGCACGTCTGATATACCAGTTTTACACTCTGCAGAGGTTGTACACTTTCACTATGAGTATTGATTTACCCTTTCGCCAGAGGTGGCCAACCTCTTGACCCACTACCAAGGAAGGTCGGCAGGGTTCACTATGAAGCCTTTCAAAGGTTCGTCTAACAAGTTAGGGCCGCTAGGTTTCTGTGGCTTGCGAATGTAGAGCTCCCCTTCCGATAGGCACAATGATGCACAACCTATACACTGATGGACAGAGGCCGCACTATATCCAACCCAGAACACACCCCTCTTGCGCCATAAAAGTAACCTCTAACAAGCTAGAAAAGGTCCTCATACTGAGCTAAAGCTAGAGCCATATAGCCCTCATAGCTGTACTGTAAGTCCCGGATGATCACTTACAGATAAGTCCTTAGGGAGAGAAATCTAGAGCACCATAAACACAGCCCAATGCTCTAGCCCCCTAGTTCCATGTTGCTAAAAAACATCTTTTAGTGTTTATTGCATATTACATTAATCAAGTAACAAGATCATGGATGTTGTTGAGCACTAGCAAAGCTACCCAATGCAATAACCCAAAGGTATCAAGGTACAAGTGCAAAAGACTAGGATATCCTTAGTGGTAGTCAAGGTAGACACATGCAACATGAATTAAATGATTAAAGGTGTATAGAACAACAAGGAAGATCCCATGCTATACTTGCCTTAAACACAAATCCTTTGGTAAGCTTTAATCTTCAATGTTTTTCTTCTTCTTCTTGATCACCACATATATCTCGTCGACTGGACGAAATCATAAAGCACCACACAAACATCCATACAATCATACATGAAGCAAACAATAGATCTAAATTAGAATAGTACACCAAACATAGAAAAATAAGTAAAAGAGTTTGAAACACGATTCTACGCATCGCTACGAACACACAGTCGCGAGTAGCACTCTAATCGGAACTACGGTTGAAAAGATACAACTACCGATAGATCTGCTTTATACGCAGAAAAGAAAATTATAAGCTTCATTTATTTTAACTATATAAATTGAATTAAGTCAAATTTAGATTTGAATTATAAAACTAAAGTAAACAAATCATATTGTATTTACAAAACCCAGTTGCATAATTGTTAATCAAGATATGATTTAAACCATGAAATTTTAGAAATAGTAATATGGTAAACACTGTTACTAATGCGTAGATCTTGTTGCAATGAATCTAGCACAACTTGAATGGGTCAATTCAGAGCTTAAACGTAGAAGATATAAATTAAACAAGATTTCCTTTAATAAAATAATAGATTAAGTCTAACCTGGAATCTGAAAAGTTGAAAACAGATCTAAAAGTAGTATAAACTTGTAGATTATGAAATTACGAACCTAGCGCAATTTGAACGGATCAAATCGGAGTTAAAACAGAGAAGTTATGGCTAAAACAATATCAGTGGCAAATATGTAAATAAGTGAAAATGTCTTTTTGAAGTCAACCGAGCAAACTATGCTTTTTAAAAGAGCAAGGCATAATCTGTGGATTGCACAATGGACCGTGGGTTTGAAAACAACAAACTGGAGGGGCTCTTTTGCAAATCTAGCAGCGAAGGGGAATGAGGAGATCTTGTCCGTTAGATTAGAGAGGAGCGGCTTAGATTGGATCGACGGGGGAGAGAGAGAGAGCTGGCCGCCGGCGTTGATAGTGATGGCGGCGGCGCCATGGCTGGCAAAGGAAGCTCAGCGGCGAAACTCAGAACATGACCTAGGGTGCACAATTTTCGATGGGGAAGTCACGGGTGGAAGAGGAGGTTGAGGCGAGCTCACCTCGGGATACCTCGGCGGCGGAGAAGGAGCAAGGTGGGCGCTGTGCTTGGCTGGCGATGGCAGACAGTGGTGCTAGGTGGTGGCGCGGCTGCGGGCGCTCAGCGAAGGTGGCTGCAGCATTAGAGGGTGGAGTAGGGAGGCGGCACAAGGTGTGGCTCGACTTATATGGGGCCGGGCAGCGTAGGGTGCAAGCTACCGAGGGGGAGGCATCAAGGAGCCAGACATGAACACCGGCAAAGGAGTCCGGGTTCAGCACGGTGGGGAAAAAGGAGCGTCTGACATGTGGGCCAGGCACTTCAACGGAAGGAGGCGGGGAGAAAGGAAATGGTAGGGTCGGCCTGGTTGGGTCAGCTGGCTGCTGAGCTGGGCTGCGGAGCGGCACAGAGGAGAGCAGGCGCGAGTGGGCCGATGGGAGGAGATGGGCCACGGCCATGTGGGACAAGAATGGGCCACGAGTGAGGTAGGCCATCTGGGCCGAAAGCAGGGGAAAGGGAAAGAGGGGAGGAGAGAGGGTTTTCTCTTCTTCTTTTTTCTAAATCCATTTCTAATTTGTTTTAAAAACCAAATTCAAATGTAACCCAAATCAAATTCGAATATGTTTCCAAATATACATTTTCAACTTAACTAAAAGTGAGAAATGTTAGTAAGTTCTCAAAAAATAGATTTTACAACCTTTTAAATTCTTTTATTTTCTAATTCTCTTTTCTTTCTTTTCTTTTACTTCAAAGGCATTTTTAATTTCATTTGAAAAAGCAATTTAAACCATTCTGAATTTTCAATCAAAACCACTCAACCAAATAAATCAAATGCAAGGGCATGTATTCACAAACATGTTGCTGAACCTTATGATAAATTTTAATTTAATGAAAAATTTTATTTTCCTATATTTTATGAGCACAAAAATTCACAAATAAATTATTTTAATCATGTTTTCAGAAGAGGCAAATTTTAGGGTGTTACATCTACGTGCATGCGATCATGATGCAACCATTTAGCATTTAGGCAACAACAACTCTTAAAATAAGAATACACATACCAAGTTACTAAGCTAGCTCTAATGACTAAGATACTAAGCTAACTATCATCTTCATCAAGCAAAGTGTTGTGTTCAACTAACAAACACGTAGCTTTGCAATTGAAAGGTATATCTTTAGTTCTACTAAGGATTTAATGTATATTGAAACATAGAGCATTTAACTACCCTAATGTTTAGTCTATTCTAAGGCTACAAAAATTACAATGAGCACATAATAATACAATAAAGCTACTATAAAAATTTCAGGACTAAAGTTAACACCAATTTACCACAGAAATTCATACAATGATTAACTTAATAATATTAAGCATTCTCAAATGATTTAATAGCTCCTAGTATCAACACATATAAGTATGAACTAAATACACCAACAGATAGACCATAATTTTAGAAACCTAACAAAATTTGTTTCACAATTTTTGGACACCTATACGATTTTATATTAATTACCAAAGATCAGCTCAAAAATTAAATTAGAAAACCAATACTAATTTCCTAGGAAAAAGAAAAATGAATTTCCCGCGCGGCCCACATGCGTGGCCCACGCGACGCCGGCCCACGCGCGAGACGGCCCGCGGTGGGGGAATCCTACGCACGCTGGCGCTTTTGCAAAATAGACCTCGCACTTCTCCCGAATTACAACTAAGTCCTAATGCTATTTTTCCCTTTCTCAAACCTTCTCACTTAACCCCCTGACTTTCCTAGAATTCCCCCGCGCGTAGCCCCGGCAACTCAACGCACGACAGCCACCTAGGACCTGCGCCGACCCTTCTAATGGGTCGGTCACCATCTCTGCCTCGAACGGCTACGCTAAACGACGATGTGGGGTGACATGACTTGCTGGGGAAGGCTGCAGTGGCGCACGGCCATCCGCGATGGTGGCGCCACTGTTCTGGCGAGCTGGGGCAGCTACAGACCTAATTGGTTAGTGCGCGAGCATCAGAAGGCTACCTTGGACCTAGTCGAGGTGACGGTTAGAGCGGAGGATGACAGAGAAGGGATGGCCACGTGCGGCCGAGCCGTGCGGCAGCGCACCATGGCAGCACGATCATGTCAGCGATGACGGGGAGGTGGTAGAGGTTTGGCTATGGCATGCATGGCAAAGAGGGGAGAAGGCGAATCTAGTGGTGCATAGGAATTGGCTCAGGGTGAAGTGATGGAGGGCTACCCTCGGCCATGGCCGAGCGTAGCCTTATCGGCACAGTGGCGGGGAAAGTTCCAAATTGGAGCTTGGCCATGCACGGTTCATGGCTGGATGGGGTCAGGCAGTGAAAGGACTTGATGATAAAGCCGTGGATGCGCTGAATTGAATGGAGGTGGTCGCTCGATGCTTAATTTGATGGCATGACTCGATGGTGGTAGCAGAGAGAGAGAGAGAGACGGGGCGCAATAGGTGGGCTCAGTGCGGGCTCACCTTGGTGGGACACGGTCGATGTGATCGAGGAGTCATGCACGCAGACGCTACGGACAAGTGCATCATCCACAACTGGCATGGCCCGTGCGGCATAGTGCCATAAATGGCAAGGCAACGGTGAGCTTGGCAACATGCACGCGGATAGAGCAGCCGTGGCTAGCCACGCGCGGCAGCATGCGCGCACGACCAACACGTGATGCGGCCGGGCATGGTGATCACGCTCACCCGGCGAACCAGCCCGAGAACGTGTTGTGCATGAATTTTGAAGCATCTATAATAACTAAACTATTGTTCTAGGAATCAAACCACCTTCACCATGCTCTAGAGGGCTTATCAGGCTATCAACTTGAGCTAAAACAAGACACCACTTCTTAACTCGATTTCACAATATAAATTCCCAAACATCGCATTGTCTTGCTGTCTTGAATTTTGATTCCAAGTTCCATTTCTAGGCTATCAAAATGTTAGCCAACGATGTTAATTTTCTACAGCAAGGATTTTGTTGTCATCTACAAAGTTCATATTCCAAACTTTATTTAAATGCCACATATATGTTCTATAGTATTTTTGTTCAATAAAAATTGGTTTTAAACCCTACTAGATATACAAGGGTTATGGAATAGCCTCTCATTTAGCATTTTTATTGATCATCTTAGGTTCCAAAAATTTTATCCACACATTCCATCATATGCATTATCACATAAATATAATGCTCATGACATGGTTTAGTAATTTGTTTAGGGCGTAACACCGATGGTGTTACACTGGCCACGCCCAGATTCGGCAAGGAGGAGGCTGGCCACACTGGGTCTAGCGAGGAGGAGGCCAGCCATGCCTGGATCCAGTGAGGAGGAGGCCAGCGACACGTGGATCCAGCGACGACGGTGTCCTACGTGCGTCCCTGCTCCTGCATGCGGCATGGCAGGCGACAGCGGGCCAGATGCGGCTAGTGGGCTGGGAACAGGCTCACCGGCGGGCTTAAGAATGGGCTCGTCGGTGGGCTCATGGATATTTTTTTTGTTTTTTATTGATTAACAGAGGTGGGCGTTCTAATGTGCTTGCCTCCGTTAATATAATAACCGAAACAGGCCTTCTAATGTGCTCGCCTCAGTTAAGGCCACAATTAACCATGACCTTTGGACCGAGGTGGTTGCCTTGCCCGCCTCAGTTAAGCCATTTTGCTCGCCTTGGTTAAGATTCCTGTAGTAGTGAATAGAAATTTTGAGACTTATTTGCTGATTGGAATGCTTTTACATATTTGACCAAGCCATGAATATGAAGTTTCTCTATCCAGGCTACAAATTTCAGATTCCATGGGTATGAAACATGTAGAAACTTGTTGTATAGAAGCCAGCGAGTGCCATGCATGCCATGCACAGTGAAAGGATCAAGATGCCCAAGAGGGGGGTTGCTGAATTGGGCTAATTCTAAATTTCTTGTAATAATTAAGCCCTACACTTAGGCCATTTCACTCCCTTGTGCCTAAAAGTGTTTCTATTGTTCTACCACACAAAAGTTTTGCACCCTAGGTTTCAATCGTACTCTAGCATGGCAATTCTAAGAATGCAAAGACATAAATTGAATTGCTCAAATGTAAATGCTCAAAGTAAAGAGAGAGAGAGGAACTCGACGATATTTTTCTGAGGTATTAGAGAGTTACCACCCCACTAGTCCTCGTTGGAGCACTCGCGCAAGGGTGTAGCTCCTCCTTGATCTGTGCAAGGATCAAGTGCTCTCTATGGGCTAATTCTTCAACACTCCGTCGTGGTGAATCGACCACAACCGCTCACAAGATGACTTGGTTCATCCACAAGCTCCACTGGTTGATCACCAAGCTTCCAATCACCACTAAGCCATCTAGGTGATGGCGATCACCAAGAGTAATAAGCAGAAACTCTCACTTGACCAAGACAAGCCTAATGAGAAAGGTGGATGAACACTTGCTACTCCCTATGCACTAATGAAGTCCTTAATCTTGGATTCTCAAATCTCAATCACCCCACTAGGCTCTTGCTCTCCCTTGCACTCCAAAGGTGTTTCTCAACTGAACAAATGGGCAAGAGAGCTAAATTGGACGAGTAGGAGATGTATTTATACTCCCCACTTCAAAACATACCCATTGGGGTCCAACTCAGCATTTTTCGTAATGATCGGATGCGCCAGTCAGTTGCCAACGGCTACACTATGTTAGGCTATCAGACTTGACCGTTAGAGTGATCGGACGTAGGATCGAGTCTGGCCCTTCATGACCGGACATGTCTAGTCCCCAAATTTCCTCTCTAGATGCTTACTGATGTTGACCGAACTCTGCAAGTCGAGCGTCCAGTCCTTACCTGTCCGACGTCTAATCTTGCATAGAGCCGAGACCTCACTGCCACAGTAGCACCTAGTTGCATGTCCTATTCCCTTCTGCATTAGCGTCTAGTTGACGCCTGAAGTTTTGCTACATGTGCCACCACTGACCGGGCCTGACGCCATAGCGTTCGGTCACACCTACTTCAGCGTCTGGTCAGTACAATCAACACTCAATTCACTTCCAATTCAACATCTTCGTGAATGAGTTTGTCTCCAATCGATCTTAGGGCAAACCCTAAGTTACCTAGTGCTAAGTTTGACAAGTGTGTACCACACCTAAACCATTAGACTCACCTAGGTAAAGCTATTAGTTCACACCCCCTTAATAGTATAGCCAAAGGAAAAACAAAGTCCTAAACTACTCTAAGTGTCTTTCCAACGCCAATCGACACTTAGAACTAGCCCGTCCTTAACCTTCGTCCATCCTTTGAAAACCAAAATGATTTCCATCGATAGGGGCATGAAAACCATAATTGCCCAATCAAACATCATTACCATGACCTAACTCAATTTGCCTCTACAAAACACACGTTAGTCACAGTAATTTTGTGTTGTCATTAATCACCGAAACCCAACTAGGGGTCTAGATGCTTTTAATCTCTCCCTTTTTGGTGATTGATGAGAACACTATCTCGAGTATGTGTAAAAGAGATGGATGAGATTTTCAACATGTTTGGTTTATATAAGCATTTGGCAAGCTTCAATAGCTATAGTGGTGGTTTGGTTGGGGGTTTGTAGGTTCATAACAAACCTTGGACAGGCATAGCTTATATTCATTCTTTCCTGCAAACTGTTAATAGACACATACCCGAGGAAATATAATGAATTTGAAATATGGGTTATTGTCCATAATTTTTGTGATTTTCCTCTATGCTAATGAAAGGATAGTTTTAGGATTGCTTTAGCATAGATTTTGTTTATCATGTTTTATGTGTTTGCTGCATTCTAGCATGGTTCAAGGCAAAGATAACTTGCTACGAAAGATAAGTGAATAAATCTTGATACTCATAGTTCTTCCTTCCATGAAGAATGAGCTGGGTCCTCTTTGCACAAAGTTATTGGAGTTCATCATATGCCTTGATTCATCTCTGACGTGAATTCATCTTATGACTTTCCCAAATTGAATTTGATAGTTTTTTTTGCAGGGGTTAGTCCAACGAAATAACTAGTATCTACTAAAGCATACTCTTGGTTCAAAAATCGAACTAGACGCCATGTCTAATTTAATTTAGGAAAGCATTTTAACCTAAGCACTATGCTTAATTTAAAAAGGCTTTGGAAGTAAGATCAACACACCTATTGGTTCAAAAAATAAACTAGACACCACGTCTAATTTAACTTAAGAAAACATCTTAAACTAAGCACCACACTTACTTTAAAAATGTGTATGAAGATACTCCAAACCTAAGCATACTATAGCAAACAAAGGTAGCATGAAAGCATTACAGAGATTTATTAAAATAAAGATGAAAGAGCATAATCATGGTGAGAGATTTTTTTCTTTTTAAATGCAAGCAATATGGATACATGCAATGAACTAAATACATGCAAGGAACTAAACATGCTATGAATTTAACATGGGAAAACTTAAACTAAACAGAAGCAGATGCAAGAATTATTCAAAGTAAACATGCAGTGGAATACAAAAATTAAAAGATAACTGCTCATCAATTTTAAATTCCATATGAGCAAGACTATCTCACCTTTCTTGATCATACTTACCATGACTCACAATTTGAGATGAAATTTGTGAGTAGTGCAGCTCTATGTTCGTCACATGGGATGAGATTTGAATTCTTGTGACGGCGACCTTTTTCTCTAATCTACACATGGTTAGAATAAGATATATATATATGTCTATACAAACCTGTGAGATGGCAGGGTTCTAGTGTTGATGAATGTTCAGGCACCCTAGGATCTTCAATGTTTCTTCTTCTTTTTTCTTGTGGAAACTTGTCGGAAGGTCGCAACGGCAACTGCTGTCTTGTCTTTTCCACAAATCAACAGAACAGGGGTAATCCCACAAAAGCTAGTCACAACTATATTAGCAGATATAAATCTTTACGCCAATTGTTTTCCCGACAGCGGCACCAGAAAGCTTGTTGGTATTTTTAAATGCACATAGATAAATCTGCAAGCACACGGATACTATTGTAGCTTTCACCCAGGAGTATTCCAGAGTATCATATTTATCCACATGAAAACAATGGTTAAAGAAGTTGATAGTTCACCATCATGTATCTACTAACTAGTATATCAACTAAACTAAAGTGGGGGTAAGTGTTATATGATAAGAGTGATGAATAATAACACACTATGACAGAACCACCCGAAATGCCACGCTTTCGGAGGCGCTCATCTTCCACTAGACACTAAGCACCCCGAAAGCTGGCTGCAGCAGACGGTTTCATCGAGCACACCCCAAGGGAGAACTCGAACAATCCATGTTTTTCATCTAGGATCCAATAATGATAACGAGTTTACCATACTTAGTTCATTTCATACAACAAGAGTTCTCGAAAGTACATTTTACAATTCCAAGTTTAGAGTGCAGAATTTAAATAGCGGAATTGAAATAACATCTAATGATAAGATACAAGGATCCGTCTGTGCCCACCAGAAGAATCTTTCATACAACAGCCATTCCTCAAGTTATACCTATAACAGGGGTAAATAAACCCTGAGTATACAATATACTCGCAAGACTTACCCAACTAGTGGGAATAATTTCTTGACTCCAAAGGATATGATAAGCTTTATGGTTTGATGGGTTTCCTTTTTGCGTAAAGCATTACTAATAGTGAATCCTTATGTATGTTTTTGTTAGCAGTCATGATTAGTTCATTAGCTAACCATTCTATCTAAGCACCTATTCTACTTTCAAGCAAGAGTTGAGCAATCAGGTCCATTCATTTCCTTTCATCTTCTAGTTCTTACTATGGTGCTAGATCATAGCCAAGTCGTACCGTATCATACGACAATTTGTGAACTAATGTATCCCAGCTAGGTACCCCGAAACACACACCCTGCTTGTACCCCAGGCACAAGCAAGACCAACCCACCACTCTCCTATCAAGGGGTCCAGGTCCTTATCCAAACTTGGACTCCAAGCCCCCACTCCTAAGTCCCGGACTCAATGTGGTGCTTAGACCTCCACCATACCCGCCTCCAATCAGTCGGTGCAGAAAGAGCCAGAACCCACGACAAGAGAGCAACGAGCCTTCTCGCTCCCACAAGCAAGTATGTGCTCAGGATAATAAGTCTATGACTTGACTAGAATCCAATGTAACGGACGGTCCTTAACCGACACGGACAGGGAAAACAGTGTAACCAAGCTATGCCCCATTGGCCACGGGACACAACCTATTACACCCACCAATACCCATACCATATCCCTGTCCGGTCTCCATTTCCTTTTACCATTTTTCATGAGAGTAATAATAATCATCTATTGTGAGTAATGGCAGGTTACTCATGCTACTGATAGCCTAAGCATAGCAGCTACTCGACCTATGCTAGTAGGACTCATAGGTAGGTTTATCTATGCATGTAGTTTCAATATAGATCTTATAACATAAATGCATATCACACATATATATATATCCAATGATCATTCAAAATAAGGGTTATGCACTAGGGCTTGCCTTGGGCAGGCGGGGTGTCAACTAAGCCAATCAGTGATGGCTCTGGGACCTCCTTCTACACAAGGATCTCCTCCTCGTACTCCTCGATCACCTCCTCGTACTCCTGGTCTCCGGCGGTCATGAACTCCACTAACTCGTTCTTTACATGCATGCAATGATGATGCAACACTTAGTATTTATGCAACAACTCTTAAAATAAGAATACACATGCTAAGCTACTAATCTAGCTCTAATGACTAAGGCACTAAGCTAACTATCATATTTACCAAGCAAAGTGTTGGGTTCAACTAACACACACCTAGCTTTATAATTGAAGGATATATCTTTATTTCTACTAATGATTTAATGTATATTTGAAACAAAGAGCATTTAACTACCCTTATGTCTAGTCTATTCTAAAGCTACAAAAATTACAGTGAGCACATAATAATACCATGATGCTGCTATAAAATTTTTAGGCCTAAAGCTATCACCAATCTACCACAAAAATTCCTACAATATTTAACCTAATAATGTTAAGCACTCTCAATGATTTAATAGCTCCGGATATCAACATGTATATATATATGAACTAAATACACTAACAGATAGAGCACAATTTTGGGAACTTAACAAAATTTGTTTTACAATTTTTAGACACTTATATGAATTGACATTAATTATCAAAGATTAGCCCAGAAATAAAATGATATAACTATTTCTACATTAACAACCATCAACAATGAGGTTGAGATCGCTAGGTCTTTTGATTTGGATCACGAGGCTTGGGTTTTGCTTGTTGGTTTTCCTAAGGATCTGAAAAATGCAGTAGGCATAGCAAAGGCAGTTTCTGGCTTTGCATTATGGTTCACTGGCATGAGCCTGATAATCTTGCTAGGGTGGTTGTTAAAGTTTACCTCAATGATGGTGCCAAGATTCTTGATTCAGTGAAGGTCAATGCTTGTCTCCCCCAAAAAGGTAGGTCTTGGACAGTGCCATGTTTTGTTCTAAAGAAACAGAGTGCGATTGAGTTACAGGATGAAGAAGCTTTTGTGACTATTGGTCCACTACACCCTCAACCTCCTCAACCCCTCGCTGGATGGGCCCAATTCCACCAGCAAACTCAGATACAACACCTATGGGCTCCAATAATGGATTAGCCATGAATCTTGATGGTGGAGGCCCAAGCCGCTAGCAGGAACAACTGGCCCCTATGGATGCTGAAGCTACACTGCAAGATGAGGTTTAGAATGTGGTAGATGCAGGTGATGTGCATGTTGGTTTGATGCAGGCCACTGGAACTGAGGCAAGGCCCATCATTGCTCCAGAAAAATTCCCAGTGCTTGAGGCTGAACAGGTTCCCACTCCTGCCTGAAGTCAGTCATTGCTGGTCCATCCTATGGCCCATCAAATGCAGAGGATCCCCTTGTTACAGTGGTACCATCTATCCTAAAAAAAGGTAATCTATCAGCTCCCCTCTTATCCATCTTCCAGTTTTCTAAAAAATTTAAGCATGTTGGATATTAATCATGACACCTTAATACCATCTTACTTCAATGACAATCTCATACTGGTACATCTTGCCCTTTTGCTGTCTCCACAGATTGGTGGTAGTCATGCCCTGGAAAAGCTAGCCCTTGATTACGTGGAAGATGAGGACGAGGATACTGAAAGTGATGTGGATATAGAAGCACTGGAAGTGCCCCCCTATTTTCAATACTCCTAGGAAGAACAGGGCCACAAGGGTGAAAGAGAAGATTGATGACAAGTTCCTAAGGCGCAGCAAAAGGATTTCCCAGAAGCTGGAAGGATACAAGAATGCTGAAAGTGCAAAGAAGTCCAAGGAGGCTGCACCAGCTGAAGAAGAACCAGTGCCACTTGCCATGATTCCTCCATCTGGCAAGAATGTTGCTTCACATCTCCCCAAGAATATCCTTCAAGGCATTGTTGAAGGCTTCCTTCAGATACAGTCTGAGACTATTTCTGCTGCCCTCCTGGAAGAAGATGATATAGATGTTTAGTTGCTTATCAGTTGATGCCTGCGCACTAGTCCTGATGATAGTTCACCTTTCTTTTGCTGTTAGTCTAAGCTCCTCAAACCAGTGTGTGTACTGGTATAATAAGACTCTGCAATGTTGTAACTAGTGCCACAACACCCTTTGGAGCTTTTTATCAAACTTTGTTATCCTATCACCTTTATGCAATATCAGTTATGTTTCTTATACTGTTTCTCTTTTCTGCTTTTGTGACTGTTGATACTGTGAGCTTTGTGATTGTTGATACTGTGACTTGATCTTGTTGCATAATTCTCTTTATATTTTCTGGTATCACTTTATCACTTGGTTTGGCCCTTGTCTGACCAAACTTAATGAGATTCATACACATGTTTTCCATGGATAACAACAATAACAGAATTAGCAAGGTACTCTTTTGGAACATAAGAGGCATAAACTCTCAGGAAAAATGGGATGCTTTGAGAGACAAAATAAGTGAAAGTGCTTGCCAAGTTCTTTGCATACAAGAAACCAAAAGAGAAAACTTTGACAATTTTTACCTCAGAAAATTCTGTCCTAGAAATCTAGACAATTTTGCCTTCTCTCCTTCCCATGGAGCCTCTGGTGGGCTTATTACAATCTGGAATAGCAGTCTCTTTGATGGTACTATGGTTCAAATTAATTCATATGCAGTCACAGTCAAATTTACTTGCTGGCTTGACAACAAATCTTTTCATGTGACTAACATATATGGTCCTGCTAGTTCTCCCCAAAAAATGGGCTTTGTTACATGGATAATGAATCTGGATACCAGTGATTTTGATGATTGGGTTTTGGGGGGAGATTTTAATCTCATTAGGCACCAAGAAAATATAAATAAACCTGGAGGGGACATTGCTGAGATGAATATGTTCAATGAGCTTATCTCTGATCTGGATCTTGTTGACATCCCTTTCAGTGGAAGAAACTACTCTTGGAGTAATATGCAAACTGATCCACTGCTGGTTAAATTGGACTGGGGGTTTTCACTTCTTCTAGTTGGACTCTCACCTTCCTTGCTACTTTTGTCCAGACTTTGTCCAGGCCTGTTTCTGACCATACTCCATATGTACTGCACATTGGTAGTAGCATCCCAAAGTCCAAGTTGTTCAGATTTGAAAACTTTTGGGTTGATCATCCTGGTTTTCTTGACGTTGTGGATCTCCATTGGAACTCTTCTCCTTACCATGCCAATGCAGCTAAAACACTATCAGAAAAGTATAAACAAGTCAGGGCTGGTTTGAAATCTTGGAGCAAGAAGCTGTCTAACCTAAGTAAGCTGATTTATAACAGTAATTGGGTCTTGCTTCTCTTTGATGGGCTTGAGGATCAAAGAGCTCTGGCTAGGCTAGAAAGAGCTTTTAGAACCCTAGTCAAATCTCATCTAGCCTCCCTTTTTGAAGCCAAAAGAGCATATTGGAAGCAAAGAAATACAATGAGATGGGTAAAATTTGGTGATGAAAATATTCATTTTTTCCATACCATGGCAACCATTTCACACAAAAGAAATTTCATTGTTTCCCTTGTCAATGCTGATGGGATCATTTTCACTGAGCATGATCTTTTAGGGGCAGCATTTAAGAACAGACTTGGTATTAGTGAATCTCCCACAATGGCTTACAATCTATGTGATTTGCTGACAGCTCATGATTTGAGTGGTTTGGATGATGATTTCAATCAAGATGAGATTGACACAGTGATAAAAAACCTACCAAACAGCCATGCACCAGGACCGGATGGCTTTAATGGATTGTTTATAAAGAAATGTTGGAGCATTGTCAAAGATGATTTTATTAGGCTACTCAGAGACTTTTGTTATTACAATATAGATCTGAAGAGCATCAATTCTTTCATTATTGCTCTAATTCCAAAAAAGGATAATCCCCAATATGTTGATGATTACAGGCCTATCTCTCTGTTGAATTATTCACTCAAATGCATTACCAAGCTGCTCTCTATGAGACTCCAAAATGTAATTCTCAAGTTGGTTCATTCTAATCAATATGGCTTCATTAAGGGGAGAACCATTCAAGATTGTTTGGCATGGTCCTTTCAGTTTCTTCATTTGTGCCACCAATCAAAAAAGGAAATAGTCATACTAAAGCTTGACTTTGAAAAGGCATTTCATAAATTAGAACAATAGGTGATCCTGCAGGTTCTTAGGCACAAAGGTTTCTCAGAAAAGTGGGTTCAGTGGATCAACAACCTCCTAAGCAGTGGTTCATCTTCTGTGTTGCTTAATTGTATCCCAGGGAAACCTTTCACTTGTAAGAGAGGTGTAAGACAGGGAGACCCTCTCTCCCCTCTTTTGTTTATACTTGCTGCTGATCTACTCCAGACAGTGGTCAACAAGGCCTGGCACAGTGGGGTTCTCAAACATCCAATTAGTGAATCTTTCCAAGATGATTTCCCCATTGTGCAATATGCTGATGACACATTACTCATACTTCTAGGAGATGCAAGAATTCTTTTCAATCTCAAAGGTTTGCTCAGATCCTTTTCAGATTCTACAGGGCTGCATGTTAATTTTGCAAAATCCTTTTTGGTACCTATTAACATGAGTAATGACAGAGCCACACACCTTGCTAATACTTTTGGATGTCAAGTGGGTAGTATGCCATTCACATATTTGGGCTTGCCTCTTGGTACTACTAAACCTACTCTCATTGAATTCACTCATCTTCTGACAAGAATTGAAAGAAGGCTATCAGGCATCAGTAAACATCTGCCATATAATGGTAGACTGATAATGGTTAATTCCGTTCTCTCCGCTCTCCCAACATTTTATATGTGTAGCCTGAAAATCCCTCCCCAAGTAATCAAGCAGATTGATATTTTCAGAAAGCACTGCTTATGAGCAAAGGTGATATTAATAGAAAAGGAAAATGTTTGGCTGCATGGGAGGTTGCCTGCAAACCAAAGGACCAAGGAGGACTGGGCATAATTGACATCCAGAGTCAAAATGATGCCCTACTCATGAAATATTTAGATAAATTCTTTATCAAGGCTGACATACCTTGGGTCTCTCTCACATGGTCCAGATTCTATTCCAACAAACAAACACCACCACAGGCCAGAAGCCCAGTTGGATCCTTTTGGTGGAAGGAGATTCTGAAATTGTTTTCCAAATATCAGAAGCTAGCCACATGCTACCCCAATAGTGGTGATTCATTATTATTCTGGTCAGACAAACCGACAGACCTAGCTCTGAAAGATTAATACCCTCAATTGTTCTCCTTTGCGAGAAAACCAAAGTGTTCCATCAGATTTTTCATAGAGCAAGGGGAAGATAGATTATTCAGCTTACCTTTAACCCAACAAGCTGCAACGCAACTGATGGAAATACAAACTCTTATACAATCTAGAGTTTGGGATGAAGATGTTAATGATATTTGGAGCTACATATGGGGTTCAGCAAGATTCAGTAGTAAAAGAGCATATAGGTCACTCATTAGTACAACTGCAGCATCTCCTCTTTTCAAATGGTTATGGGGTTCAAGCAACCTTGGGAAACATAAATTCTTTTTCTGGCTCCTTCTTAGAGACAGATTGAATACAAGGAACATATTAAAAAGGAAAAACATGCATTTGGATGACTATAACTGTGTGCTGTGCAACTTGGGATGTGAAGAAACAAGTTTCCATCTCTTCTTTGAGTGCCCATTCAGTCGAGACTGCTGCGCTACTATTCCTGTAGATGGGAACCTAAACCTCACCCCTCTAGATATGGTCTTACAAGTAAGAGCTGATTTCAACAATGCTATCTTCAGAGAAATTGCTATAACTGCCTGCTGGGTAATATGGAATACCAAAAATGATGTGGTATTTGACAATGATCAAATTAATATTCACTTGTGGAAGAGGTAGTTCAAAGAAGAATTTGGGTTGGTGTGCACCAAGGCCAAAGCTGCTAGGCAGGTTAAACTTAGTGCTTGGAGAGATAGTTACTTGTAAATATGCACATTCTTTTCTTTTTGCGCCTTGGTGCCTTGTACTTTTCTCTTTGCTGTTTTGTTTTTTCGTACTCCTGTAAGTCTTATTCTTTCATTTAATTGAAAAGCAAAAAATAAATAAAATAGGTAGGGGGCTCCCCAGCAGATTCGGTCAAAAAAATGTCATTGTGGTGTTTCTCCAATACAAACTTTTCCGTAGCGAAGTGCTTCTGGATCCTGTCGCGACGATGAGCTTAATCTTGTGAGTTATGGCGTTGAGGAATTGCTGGAACTGGGTAAAGTGCTCGTATGTGGAATTCGAGCCAGGATAACAATTTACCCACAAATCAAACAGTAAAGACAAAAATTATGGGGATTCTTGCACGACCTAGCACCCCACTAGAAACAAACCGAATTCATGAACCCAATAATCTAGTGCCGAATCAATCAATATATGGAATTGTGAGAATTGAAGAAATACTAGAAGTGGATTGAATAGTCTATGATATTAGATATTAACAACTTATGAGATTAGTAAAATGATATAGAAATAGGAATAGAGGAAAGAAGGGGAAGACCATGAATAGTTTCAATCCAGAGGAAGGATTGGATTTGTGAAAAGTTTGTTTAATTACAAGTTGCCTTCCCATATCTCTCTCTATTTTAGGGCCTCTTTGCCTGAGCTCCTAGAGTAGCTTCTAGGCTAAATTTAGGAAACGTTCTGCTAAATAGTTCTTCACTAAGAAGTGATTTTCTATACTGATTCTATGGAGTGATTCTCTAAAATGATTTTGGGGGTTGTGGATTAAAACAAGTAGCTTCTCCTAATTCACTTCACACAAAGAGTCACTATATGCATAAAGTTTAACCTAGGGAAACATTTTTAGAATCACCTTTCCACAGAGAATATGAAGAAGTTCTACAAAACAGGCCTTTACATGACATTTCTCCTGAGTGGGCTTTTACCATTCCGGTCCTTCCTAGCCACTATTGGGCCGAGCTAGAGTTACGTCACCTTGTGCATCCAGAGTACGATGCGTCTGGGTCGTCTTTTGCTTATTGCAGTCCTGCAGCCTTAACGTTCGCTTGGGCTGGGGACAGCCACATGGCCAAATATATGCTAGAATTCTAGGAATTCTTGCAAGATTTGGGCAGCTGTATGGGCTCCGTCGCTAGCGTATGCCGAGGAATTTGTAATTTTGCGCTCTATAGAAGCTTACAAATAAACGATCTCATAGGCAGCCTCGAGCTTCTCGCTGGTTTCATTTAAGCCCTGAATCCACTACTGCCTACTCGGACGCATGTGCTCAAGCAAAGTACTAAACAGGAACAATTTGTAATTTCATAATATGTAGGGGGTGTTGGTTCGTAGCCATCGTCCGCCACACCTAACATGCGGCGAGCCACACACTCAAAGGATGTTGTTTGGTTCGTTACATGCATGCGGCAGCCACAACTTTCTCAGTGCTAAAATCCCGCCACAGTTGTGGCGTCCCTTTTGGCCACCACAAGTTCGGCGCCGCCACAACTCCCGTGGCGTCATGTGGCCAAAAAGTAAACAGGCCCGTACTCCCTCCATCTTTTTTACGTGTCATTTTCACTTTCCGAGAAGTCGTACTTAACTTTGACTAAATATATAAAAAAATATTAATTTTTTATAACAAATTTATTTAAAGATATAAATGTTGCTAAAACTAAAAAAATAGACCGGCACGCTTTCCACGATGACACTTATAATAAAGGGAGAGAGGAACTATACCTCAGTAATCATGCACCTTTACCTTATGATATTGCACACAAAGTGTTGAGAGATTACATCTCCATACATGGGGGACAACCAAGTTCATGTATGTATAGGCACAGCGGCTTATTCTATCACCAGTTCACCACAAATAATAATAGGTACATACAAACAAGGAGGCACAAGAGAACGATCTCCAGCAGTTGCTCCAGGAAGTTGCACTGGTTGAGGACGGCTGTGCTCGATCTGCATCCATATTCACCTGCAGAGAGCATAAAATCGAAAAATCGTTTGTCTAAAAACATGTCCAATGCAACAGCATAAGTGACTACATGCTCCAAAATAAAGGTGTCACATACCATTATTACCCTCTGTCTCTCGCGCTTATATATTAATTGCATTAGGTAGAAGACGGCCGCTTGCGCCTCTGAACATCAAACTCCATATCAACGAAGCCAGTAATGCCAGCTTTGATCTTCTGGCACTCGGACAGGACCTACACCCGCCGGAGTACCTGCAGAGGAACACATGAATGTATAATCCAAGAACAAGTCCGTATTAATTAGTTTTGCGATGCAAATAAAAAGCACGAGCTGTGGATACACAAAATTTTCATTACCGGTCAGTATCACGTCGCCCTCCATTAACGTCATGATGGAACTGATATAGCTCACGATATAAGGAATCTTGAATATCATATCACTTGTCGAGCCCTTCTGCCTAAGTTCATCGTCCACCTGCATTTTACGCCGTTATTAGCTAGCACGAGTTACTTTACTACCCTGTCTGCGTCTGGCCCTCTCATTTCTCTTCGCTCATGTCAACAACACACTCTAGTCAGCAAATTAAACAGCACACATTCATACAATCCCACGTGCTGCTAGCAACCCGTAAAGAGCAATCCAGCAACTTCGAAGCTGTTAACCCCTCCATTCCGAACCTTTTTTTTTTGAAGAAACAGGAGGGGAATCCCCTACTGCCTCCATTCCGAACCTATACCGTTTTTCCATTTTATTTGCTAATAATAAATCAGTCTTCTCTCTCACTTTAATCAGGTTTTTAGAATATACATCTATAACAAATTTCATATTATTTTTTTTCGTCGACCTCTCCCTAACTATCCAAACAGTGAAGAGTTTCTTTTGTCCCACTCTTTTTACTTGTATATCCGAACTTATGACTCATACTCATACGATTTAGAACAACTTGCATCTAATGTTTATGGCTACAGAGTCTGATTCCAATACATGTCACCCGGACTTATGACGCGCGCTCATATACAACTCACGTCTAGCATGATGCGAAGTCCGATTCCTATACGTATGGGTTCCGTTGCAACACACAACACATTTACTAATTAATATTAAACCACAAAGAGTTCATTGTTTCATTTTTTTCTTTTTTTATTAAGAATTTCTCGGACGCCCAATCATTATATATCACCATTTGATAATAGTATAATTTTTTCCATTTTTTACAAAGTAGTCAAATTTAGAGAAGTTGGCTTAGTTTGAAACAAAAACGATATACATTTTGCAATGAAGTGATTACTTGTTAGGCATGGGAGAAATGATCATCTCGAAGCCCAACATTAACATCGCTTACTCTCTTAGAAAATATGGCCTCACTAGTAAGACCCGCTAACTGCAATTTTCATCCCAAAATTGTCGGCTCATGATGAATCTGGGCTTGCTTCTGACATTGTTGCTTGGTGGGTAACGAACTATCCCCCGTGTGTACAAAATCCAGCAGCTCATATCATATAATTCCTTGTCAACCTAACACCATACCATATACTCCCTTAGCTTATTTCTAGGTGAAAAGGAAAACTTCCTAAGCTTTGACAACTAATTAACTGAACTAGGTTCAAATTTTAATCTAAAATGCATATCACTTGGTTTTTACTTCAAAGTAATCTAATTGATAATATGTATGCTAAAAGAGAAATGAAAGGCCAAATATGCTTGTGAAACTTATTCCCAAATCAAAATAGGTCTTGCAAAAATATGTTCGCTCCATTTATGCATAATTACCTTTAACCAGAACTCCAGATCATGGGGATCAGTGACAGCAGATTTTGGAACCTGTTTGGTGGAGATATTATACTTTGTGAGAATAGAAGAGACAACCCAATGGTATTATGGATTTCAGATCATAAGATTGGTATGGATCATAGGGACAATACAAATACCACTTTCGTGCAAACAGAGATGAGGTTTCAGTTTGTTCCTCTCTGACAGACACCCTTTTTCCATGATATTGATTTTTATAAGTCTAGAGAAGCACATGTTATTTATAATGAGCCTATTGCAAATTCCATGTACTCTGTTGTTAATTTCAATACGAAACATGTATGTAATATTACAAATAAGAAAAACATCTGTTAATGTCTCAACAATGCTTAATTTGATTTCACAGAACATGAGAAAAACTATTGCTTACCACTGCGCTAATTGGAGTAAATGTGTCCTGTCCTTTAGCCAAAGCCCATGGAAGACCAGCAGACTACAAATATATCATATAATAAGTATAAGTAAATACAAGGTAGATAGAAGTTTTACGTCAAGTCACTGTGCTTACTTCCAAGATTATACAAAGAGTTCTGTTGAGAAAGGGTGTGTTTTCAAAGTTTAGGGACCTAAAATGCGTTTTCAAAGTTCATGGACTTAAATGGCATTCCTTGACAAGTTTAGGGGCCGCTCATAGATTTAACTCTTATGGAAATATGAGAGCAACCATTATTTGAAATGAAACATATACGTACTGGATCATTGAGGTCTTGCTGCATTTTTTCTAATAGACATGATATGTCATATTAGAAAACAAATGACTTATAAAACTATGAGACTGATTTGCTCCTGAGTATGTTTCAGGAATCACCAGGATAACATTTGCCGGTTAAGAAAAAAATACTCTAACAAAAAAGAAAGCACACAGTTACTATATGTAGTAATACCTACCTTAGCAGCAACTTGAATTTCTTTTGCTGTCATGTCCAAAGCAAGTGCATAACCTGGAAATTGTTGTTTCAATGTTAGTAAAGCATGCATGCCACAGTTAACATACAGAACTGTTATAGTATACTACTCCATTTGTTTTGAAATACTAAATATCATAGGAATTGTAGAACATAATGTAAAGCAAATGGTCCATGTACGTACCCTTCCTTAATTATAGGGATTACTATTTTTGGATTGGTGAAGACATTACTAATAGGTACCCCTATAATTAGGGACAAGTTTTTTTAATGCTTGGATACCTTATATTTTAGTATGGAGGTATTTATTACAGGTTTGTCACTATATGGCAGCTAACACAGAGATCTTGGTTTTATGGAATGGTGTCACCGAAAAGTTTACTAATCAATGTGGTTGTATTTTACATTTTTTCATAGACCATGACTATTATTACCTTTATCGTAATTGTGTCATCAGGTATGCTTGTGGATGTACTTTTTATTGAATATTCTATACTCTCTGTTCTAGACCTGAGATTTTTTTGGACCAAGACCAAAAATAAAGTTGGGTTCGTTTTGGGCTAAACAATTTGTGCCCATGACCATCATATGGGCTGTGTCAAGTCATCAGTTTGTGGTTAGACCTGGGCTCCCCCCCCCCACCCCAGGTTCAAGTTTTTACTATAGGAATATTTCAAGTAAATACATCATTATTTGTTTGTATTTCTCCTGCTATGCCCTGTCTACTACTGCCTCTGTCCCATTATAAATAAGTTTCTAGAAATTTTTGGACAGATTAAGGATGTTGGCAAAAGACGCTTGGTCTCCTCTTGGATTTGGTGTTTATCATCTGCATGCACCAATGATTAGCTTCTGCAGTAAGAGACGATGTCCCATGTTTGTGTAGAATGTCATTTATTTTGGTTATAAATTTTGAACCCTAGAATCTTGTTTATTGTGGGACAGAGAGAGTATGTTCTATGGCTAGGTCAGGCTGGGCGTAAAATTCCCAAATCTTTGATACCCTTATAAGCTACTACATCCAATAAAAAAATCAGTTTCTATTTAGTTTTAGATACATTAGCTTATATAGATTTGAGAAAAGATCCCGTTGTCCTCCATTAATCATGAACTTCCTCTTTAAATTATAAATGAATCTATGGTTGTAGATGTTATTAAGGGTGTGTTTGGTAGCGATCCTGATTCTTGTAGAAAATTTTCAGATTTGAATTATTTCACATGATGAATTAGAATCATTTTATGAAACCAGTTCAATGAAATCATAGAAATAACAATATGCTCCAAAAAAAATTATAAAACTTTTATGGATGAAGTACAAATTAAAATACAACCTATTTTAACTTGTTGCACGATTGAGTGCAAAAATATCAAAGAGAAGTAGGAATCGGCTAGAGGAGAATCAGTGCAAAACCAACCTCTTGCCATTTTGCGTGCATATGTAGGAACCATGAATCGTTCCAGTTTCGAAACATTGACCAGAAATAGTGTTTGGAGCTGATTCTTTCAAATCTCATGAGAAACCAAATTGTTTCGGTTCTCACAAACCAACACATGTAACTTGGTGCCGATTCAACCCCATATAATTAGGGCAAAAAGGACAGACCCAGTGCCGGAGGCTCCCACATGAGTAGAGTTTGGGGAAGAAAAAAAACTGAGGCAAGCCTTGCCCGCACAAAATCTACGGAGAAGCTGCTTCGAACCTACGACCTGATGACTCAGGGAGACAGCTCTCACCACTGCACCAGGCCTGCCCTTCTAACCTCATATAATTAGGGGAACACAATAAAAGCTTTGTGTTTTATCAAGTAGAGCTTGGATGTTGTAGGTGTAAAAATTATGCGCACTAGACCTGTTTTGATCCATTAGCACTAAAAATTAGCTAGTTAATAGCTAATAGCTGTTAATTTTTAGCTGGGTAATTTTTAGCAAGGACATGTTTGGATCCACCTACTAATAGGTGGTTGGATAGTGAATTAAAGGTGCATATGAACTATTAACACTTATTAGCAAACTCAAACCAGCTAATGGAAGTAATAGTTAGCAGCTCTCCAGCTAACAAATAGCACACTTATTAACAACTTTGTTTGGATCCAATAGTACTAATTTTAGTTGCTCATTTTTAGTGCTAATAGATCCAAACATGCTAATTTTTAGACATATTCGTCATTTTGTGGTTTTGGTGATCTCGATGGCAACCCAACCATCACTTGAAGTAATATGTCCGCAGAGTTGTGTCAGACTTATATGAGTTGTGTCCGAAGAGAAGGGCTGGAAGGAAATAGTCAGAGAGCAGTCGTTGCTGGTTGCAAAAGCATTTCTTGGTTACCTCCAACGTAGTCCATGGCAGATGCTTCTGGGACGTCGCGCGCTCGTCTGGAGATGACGATGGCGAACTCAGCCTCATGGCGCAGAGACTCCAGCGGTTCGGGCACCTCGATGGCAGCGTTGGCCGTTCCAGCGTGGAGGAACGACGACGTAGGCTTCAGGAACAGGGTGGGCACCTTGGGAACGTTGCCGGGATCCTTGACATGGACCATGTAGTTGGTACTGACACCGATGACCTTCGTGCTCGCCTCCAGGAGCTTCTGCGCTTCCGCTGCTGCCATCGCCGTCGGTATTTGGTGTGTTGGCGGGGTGGGGTGACAAGGATTTCTCCAGTCAGATTTTGTTGCTTTGGACAACAAAACTAACCTTCAATTACTTCTGCTATGCTGTTCGAAGCGTCGATTTCTTCGAATATAAATACTACTGTACGTAGTAGGCTGTATGTGTGATTGCGATAAATGTGTTTGAAGCTTTGTGGTTCTACTTTATTATTCTATTCTATTATATATGATCGAGTAGCTTAATTAAACATGCTGTATTATGGTATGAGAAACCCACGTGCTGTAGCTTCTTACTTTGTGTTTCTTACTATCTGAGAACACTTTTTTAACATTGCGTGCGCTGAATATGAGAGAACGACCTTTGAACTACTTTTTCTACCAGATAGGCACGGCTATATTTTTATTGAAGGATGGTTCGGATATCTATATCGTGTAGATTGTTGGACTCGTAATTGATCTCATATTGCAACTATCACTACGCCAGATTTGCACGTCACTACCGGATTTGTAAGAAGCAGCAGTGATGTACCTTCACTGTCGGTTATGAGCTTGAAAATGAAAAAATAATTGGGGCTGAGCTAAAACCGGCAGTGAAGGATCACATCACTGCCGGTTTGTGGCTTGAACCGGCAGTGTTTTGGTGGCCACTCATCACTGCCGGTTTAAGCCAAGAGCCGACAGTGATTGTGCTCTATCACTGTCGGTTTTAGCCAAGAACCGACGATGATAAGCCTACAACACAAAAAGGCTGCAGCCGTCCTCTCCTTCGTCCTCTCTTCCATCCCGAGAACAGAGGCGCGCGTTTGGACCCTTCCCTCCATTGCTGCGGCTGCTCGATTTTGAAGAATGGCTTAATCTTTTTGTTTTAAGGTTAGTAACAAACATCTACTCCTTTGATTTTGTTGCTTAATTAGCTTTGTTTTGATGGCTACATTGCTTGATTCTCATTCTAGTTCTTTCTCCATTCTAGAGAGCACTTTTCCAATTGGACATTTGTGCAAGGCTCAAATTGTGGTGAATCCATCATCCAAAAGGTTGGTGTCTATGAACACATTTAAATTCCTAGCTAATTATTCCATGGTGGTCAAGATCATCATTGTTAATATGTGATGCTATAATTAGTTCTTAGTAGTAGAGTAGAATAGTTATTCTTTAATAGTGCAACAATTGTTTTTTACTACGATTTTCAATTTATAGGGCCGGGGCTACCAATTACAATTTTTCAGTAATTAGTGTACAATAATGTTTTTCAAAAATAGTACTTTCGAGCTACAATTGTTGTTCATGAAGCTCGATTTCTTGTTAATTCTTTGTAATTACTGTCTTAGTATTTTTTTTGTGCAGAGATGGATCGAGAGTGGATGCATCTGTCTTGAACGGACAAGCGGTACATGCATGACGTCAGCCAGTTTATCACCGATGCCAAAGCCCATGCTGGGAATGGGAACCCTGTCTTCTGCCCATGCAAAGATTGCAAGAATCATAGGAACTTTCGTCAAATTGAGTATATACGATTGCACTTAATTACCAGGGGGTTCATGCCAAGCTATATGATATGGACTATGCATGACGAGGTTGGTGTGAATGTTTTGTAGGAAAACAATGATGATGTGGACATGCCTAACGTAGCCATCCACAATGCTGACGAGGAACCCAGTGTCAACATGGAACCTATGCCCACAGTTAATAATGTGTTTAGGAACACGCTAACTGACGACACCAAGGATAACGATGGCATTTCTCAGCTGCTACGTAATGTAGAGACCGGATATCTTAGTGAAAGACAGTTGAGAAAGTTAGAGAAAATGAGACAAGATGGCAAAACACCATTGTATAGGAATTGTCCAATGAGCAAACTGGAAGCCGACATCATGCTGTTAGAGTTTAATTCGACAAACGGATTGAGCGATAAAGGCTTCGATCAGTTGTTATGTATAATAAGGAAAATGCTCCCATAAAAAAACGAGTTGCTAGAAAAGGCATACTTGGCCAAGCAAATGATCTACCCCATCGACCTCGAGGTTAAAAAAATCCACGCGTGTTCCAATGATTACATATTGTACCATAGAGAAAAATACAAAGGCTTGGACAAGTGCCCCAAGTGTGAAGCTCCACGTTACAAGAAAGGGCCGTCAGATGAGGGTACCAAGACCAAAGGAGGTCCCGTAAAGGTCGTTTGGTATTTCCCTATAGCTCCCCGAGTGTATAGGATGTTTGCATGTGCAAAGTCAGCCAAGCTGTTGCACTGGCATGGCGAAGAGCATAAGAAAGATACAATGATGAGGCACCCCGCCGATGGGCATGACTGGAGGACTGTCAATACTATGTTCTATAAGGACATCGATGGAGAGGTAAGGCACCTTTGGTTTGCTTTGAGCACAGATGGGATGAATCCTTTCGACCAGGTTAGAAGCAATCATAGCACCTGGCCAGTGATGCTCTGTATATACAACCTTCCACCTTGGGTCTATATGAAGCGGTCGTACATCCAGATGCCACTACTGATCCAAGGGCCAAGACAGCCTAGGAATGACATCGATGTGTTTCTGGAACCAGTGATCGATGAACTAGTGGAGATGTTTGAAAAGGGCGTGCTAGATGTTTGGGACGAGTACAAAAAGGAACATGTCATGATCAAGGGAGTACTTATCGCTATAATCACTGACCTGCCAGGTCCAGGTTCATTGTCTGGAGAGAAGACAAAAGGCTATACTAGATGTATCGAGTGCTTGGACGACACCGATGCGGTAAATCTGTCAAATAACTCAAAGATAGTTTATATGGGACACTGTAGTTTCCTACCTAAGGATCACCCTTACCGTAGGAACAGAAAAGATTTTAACGGTACTATTGAGAAACGCTTAGCTCCAAAATATCGAGACTAGCCTACGATACTTCGAGAACTCAACAAACTGGAGGTTGTCCTTGGGAAGGGGAACAATGCAGTAGCAGCGCCTGATGGGAGCGTTTGCAAGAAAAAATTGGTTTTCTGGAAACTACCTTACTGGCCATTTCTGAGTGTACGCCACTATCTTGATCCCATGCACATTACTAAAAACGTGTGCGCTAACACTCTTAACACCTTGATGGACACCGGGGGGACATCGAAGGATTCACTAGCCACACATCTGGACATGCAACACTTAGGAATCAGGAAGGAGCTACATCCTATGGAGCTAGAGAATGGCCAGTTCAAACTTCCGGTTGTGTCATAGACATTGAAGAAGGGAGAAAAGCGTGCGCTTATTTCTTTCTTCAATGAACTCAAAGTCCCGATGGGCTACTGTGCGAACCCAAAGAGGCTAGTGAACATGAGAGAACTCAAGTTCAACTTTGGCCCTATGAAGGCCCATGACTGTCATGTCATTATGACTTAGATGCTTCCTATTGCCCTATGTGGTATCCTCCCCCAAAGGTCCGCGCCCCAATCATAAAGCTTTGCTTGTTCTTCAACGTGATCTCAAAAAAGGTCATTGATGTGTCCATGCTAGAGCAGCTGTAGCGGGACATAGCCAAAACCCTCGTTAGGCTTGACATGCATTTCCCACCGACTTACTTTGATATCTTATTGCATCTGCTCATTCATCTTGTTGACCAAATTAGAGCTCTTGGCCCAATGTACCTGCATCAGATATTTCCTATCGAAAGATTGATGAAAGTTTTTAGGAGGTATGTTAGGAACAGATTCAGGCCAAAAGGGGGCATGGTTGAAGGATGGTCAACGGAGGAGGCCATTGAGTTCTGCACATATTATCTGGACATCAAAAGGGTCGGAGTTCCAGAATCTCGTCATGAGGGAAGACTACGTGGCAAAGGAACGATCGGGGAGAAATCTATTACAGTAGATGACCCTATTTCTTTCAGACAGGCATAGTTCGCTGTTCTCCAGCAAGCCGAGGGTGTGATGCCATACATTGATGAGCACAGGCAATCGCTGCAAACTCTGTATCCGAGTAGGTCATAGGCTTGGTTGGATAAAAAACATAAGGAGGAATTTGTCAGCTGGTTGCGATGTCGCTTGCTTGGAATAAAGTTGGGTAATCAACTAGATGCCTTAGCCAAGGGACCTTCGAGTACATATCTTAAGTACTAAGGGTATGAGATCAATGGATTCACATTTTACATAGAAAAACAAGATGGAAAGAGCACATACCAAAATTATGGTGTTCGTTTTGATGCTCACGACGAGAACGGCAACGTGCAGGTGACATACTATGGTTTCATAGAGGAGATATGGGAGCTAGCCTACGGTCTGTTGAAGGCAGCTCTTTTTCGCTGCCAGTGGGTCCGACTCGAGGAAATCAACACTGACGGTCGTGTAGATTGTTGGACTCGTAATTGATCTGATATTGCAACTATAAACATGCAAACAATCGCAAATTTCAGATGGCGTCAAAAAAATGCAAATTTTAGATAATTTATTAGATGCAAGGTAGACCAGATAACAGATAAGGTCATCGTACTACATGTTTTGATGTTGAGTAAACTATCATGATTAATAACTGTTAATATGATCGAGAGAATCAAAGATGAACTGAAAAATCATATGCAAACAAAAAGGATCAAATTTGGATTGAATTGGACAAACTGGCCTATAGTCCGGTAAGACCAGTTAGGGTGAAGCCTGGCGGTCAACAGAGTAGAGGAAGGCCGAAGCTAGGGCAAATCGGTCCATGTCGGTTTTGGCATAGAAGCTGCACATGCCAGTAAAAACCAATCTATCTTACTTTTTATCTTCTACATCAAACTTTTTCAACCCGCTTGCAATCCAACGCTTCTATCGAAAAGATTTGTCGGTGGCCTTGCCAATCCTAGCTCCGGCTATGCTTCTCCTCGATAGGTCTTCTCAAGAGGCGTTCTAGGGTCTTTCCAGTGAAGAACGAGTGTCGAATTGGCCTCGTCGACCGGCTAGAGATGGCCTCATTATTTAGACCTCCCTCTCTATGTATATCGACTGTGTATAGCCTATACAATCTAGCTCTTGCTAGTGTGTTGACCAGATTTAGTGTTGTCAGTGTTTCATAAACTAGACTAGTAAACTTATACGATTGTCGCGCTGCTCTAGTAAGACGATGGTAGCACCCAAAAGACACAAGAATTTATACTGGTTCAGGCCAGAGCCCTATGTCCAGTCTCAGAGATGATCGAGTGAGTGTTCCTCGCTTGAATGCTTTGAAGTTCTTACAATGGGGGTGCAAGAATGGTGGAAGAGGTAGGAGAGCTAGAGCTAGAAGATGGGCTGCCCAAAGGGAAGCTTCAGGACCCCTACTATGAAGTAAGAATGAGAGAATCATTTTGGATCCCCAAGATGGGTGCCCTGGCTACCCTTATATAGACCGAAGGGTCATGATCCTGAGGGAGGTCCTAGCTAATTTGGCTTGGAAGCTACATCATCTTGTGGTGCACGTCTGGGCATGGTTGTCATCACAGTACTGTGGCCATGTCGTGGCATGTTGTGACATGGTGCTACTATGCTGTCCATGGTGGAGCTATAGGCACGGTGGTGAGTCGCCAGTCGTCCTATGTGACGTGATCTCTACCGTGGTCTTCGTCATTACCTCCTGGTTTTTTGAGGCATCGTACAAGAGTTGGTAGCCACCCCTGGGTCATCGGTCGCCATGTTGGCTTGAGGAGCTGAGGGCCATGATCCCGATCGATGGGGTCATGGCTCCCGCTGGTCTAGATGGCCTCTAAGTCATGGCCCTCATTGTGGATCCCATCACATAGTGGGTAGAATCATACATGCATCTTGTCGGATCGTATTTGGCCAGTGGGCTCTGTACTGGATGTCACCGCCTTGGGTGGTGTTGTCTTATCTGAGCTGCGTGGCATAGGGATGGTGTATGACTGGACTGAGGTGACTATTGTCTCCTCGGTCCTTGTGGGGTCAATGTGGCATGCTTATTCTTGTCAGAGCAGGCACGCTTGACTGGGCTTGACCTCTCTCCGTTCCTCCCAGGGGTCATGACAATGGATAGGTCGTGCATCTCCTGAGTGTCGTTTGGCTAAGGCAGGAGGAAGGGGTAGTGGCTGTCCCTAGCCTTAGCGTCTGGACTGGTTCATTTTGCCTAGCTAGGCCTTGATCGTTTAGGCTTTCGCTAGCTGATGTGTCGTGGGTCGCTTGTCCTACTAGTTAATCGGTGCCTTGAGACACCTCGGGGTTATAACCCCGATAGTAGCCCCCGAGAGTTTTTGCAATAACGAAGTGATCATAAAAGCGCTGAGATGCGTGTTCGATGAGTGTGGGTTCATAGTCATGACTTCGTCGAGCTTTGTCGCTCAACCCCTTGCGAGCTGGTACATTAAATGCGGTAGGTGGTCGTTGTGCTCCACCCCATCAGGATGCCCTGACAATGTGGTACGCGACTATTGAGCTCTACCATGTCAAGTGCCTCGTATTAGGGCTTATGACCCAGGCGGGACCGAGTGGTCTCATTGACGCTGTACTGGCTCTACCTTTGTGAGGGTCTCGATTTCCCTGACCTTACGCAGCCATCTTACATTGGCTGTGACCTCCCATGGTTTACCACACAACATAGGGATCTCAAGCTGCTTAGTCCATTCCTACCATTTGAGGCACCTGTGATCGTAACTATGAACTGCTCTTTTGCTTCTCTAAGCGATTAGATGTTGAGAGAGTGAGGAAAGGAGAGAACCTTGGGAGAGAAGTGTGAGGAGGATTGTGCCATTCTCATGATGTGTTCTGCTGGGGGTTGTCTATGGTGGCTGGAAGCCGTTGCTACCCCTTCCAATGGCTGGTGCTAGAAAGGGTCTTGCAAGTAGGGTAGGATGGGGCAGTATGGCTATTGGAACCGCAGCTTCGCTGCCTCCTTGCCTTCCGGGCCCTTTTGGCTCGGATGTGTGAGGTGGTCCTTGCTGTGGATGGTTCTAGCATACCGTTCCTGTCCTTATGAGATGACAGTTGATGCCATTCTCTCCCCGATGTTCTATGCTCCGAGAGCTATGGTGTTGGGAGGAGATTTGCGAGGTGCTCCTCTCCATTGCGTTTGCTCGCAATGGCGGAGGCGAGCGTCCTGCAAGCCCCCTTCTAGCATCATAGCTTCCGGGGCTTGGGTCATTTCTATCATGTTGGATGGAGGAAAGATTTGCTTGAAGAATGCTGCAGTGCGTGGCTTGAGTTCGTTTGTATTTGGGTTATTTTTCTTGAGTTTTTGCCTAGGATTATTTCTTGATTTGTGGGATCCGAGTTATGCTTCTAGGCGGTGTTGGGGTTTCTGAGTCGCCTTCCCTGACTAGGGGTTGCTCTCTAGACCCAGCGTCGTCAGGGTTGTAGCCCTCGTTGGATGTGTTGCTATCCGTTTGAGGGTCGAGAACCTAGAGCTCAGGGAGGAGTCAGTTGAGGCTAGGCCTCGACCTGATAGCGGGGCCATTGGCACCCGCCTCCTTCTTTCCCTAATGCCCCTCTTGACCTGAGGGGTCATGATGCCTTGTTACATTCAAGTTTTGGTTTCGCTCCACATGGGGAGAAGCATGTCCACCGTAACCTCGTGGTCGGAGCGGTGCGCCTCATCGGGGTCGATGGGTAATTCGAGCAGGACCCAATATCCTCCCCAATCAATGTGGAGTTCAGCTATGCCTCATTGAGAGATGTCCCATAAATCATCGACCATCATACCCATTGGTCCCCAACTGCCTCCACAGCGGTCAGAGGGCAAGATGCCTCTCCCAAGTGGGGTCAACCTAGGCGACTTTGAAGCGAACGACTCGAACATAGAGAGAGATGGTCGTGTGGCTCTGCACCTCCAATTAGAGCCACAAGGGCCCATCTCCTCCCTATCCCTATCCCTTTGTGGCCTCAAGCCCTTCTAAGGACCAGCCCAGGAGTGGGTTTCCTAAGCATGACGTCAGGTCATGGTCATGATCGGTTGCCTTGCACATGGGCTTGGGGCTTTTTGGGCCTCCCTTGTCGCGGTCATTACTTATCGGCATTTACTTGGCATCTGATCGTGTGCACGCTCTATGGTCATAATGACCGAGGGCCGCTCTATGCTGAATCCTAGGGGTGGTCGACCTTCGTGGATTCTGCATGTTTGAATGGCGTTCCTATGCGATATGACGCATCAACTTGTTTCCTAAGGGCTTGTGGGACCTGTATTAGGGAAAACTCTGTGTGGGTGCGGTTTGCTTCCCTAATGCCACAACATAAATAGTTCCCTCTACCTGAGCTGGCCCCTTACCTTGTTCTTGCTTCCTACTACCGTTTCTGCAATCTGAAGGAAAGACATAAGGAAAGAGGTCGAGTTCGTGAGGTTTACCTCTAAATTGTTTGCGTCGCCGCTTTTGCCATTTGCTCTGCCACCTTTGCCCCTTCTTTCGCCCGTGTTGTAAGATGGGAGAGTGGGTACCTTCATTGGTGATGGAGGCGAAGTTGTAGCACCTCATGGTGAAGGGTCTTGTTGCACGGAAGGAGGTCACCGGATGGAGAGCTCCTACCAATGAGGTGGTGCCCCACCCATAGCCTAGGGAGGCGGTGTCTTTCACCGACTTCCACAAGCATGGGTTCACGATCTTGGCATCTGACTTCCTCTGTGGTTTCCTTCATGAGTACGGAGTCTAGCTGTAGCACCTTCCTCCCAATGCGGTGTCATAGCTGGCGGGCTTCATCATTGTGTGCGAGGCCTTCCTAGGGATAGCGCCCAACAAAGACATGTTCTGAAGGGTTTCCAAGGTGAAAACCCACAAGGTGCATGGTTCTGATGGCGGTGTGCTCACTCCCATGGGTGGGATGAATCTTTAGATGCACCAAGGGGTTTCTCGTAGCTACCCGTGCTTGCCGCTGAAGTCTTTGAACTCTGGCTAGCACGAACACTGGTTCTACATTCAGGATGATCCCACTACTCCCCTCCCTTCTTTCTCCGGTGTCGCATTGGTGAGGCTGGCCTTGTGGAGTTGGGGGGGTGAGAGAAGACATGGCTGTTGAAGGTCCTAGAGATCCTCGAGGGCTAGGTGTCAGCTGACTTGGATGGCGTCTTGGTTCTATGGACCATGGTGGAGTGATGGGTTAAGCCGTTGATGTAGCAGGTGACCCTGTTGTGTGACTATTTTAGGGTCAAAGACCCGACCCGTGAGACCATGGAGATGCTTGAGGTCTCTGAAGTCATGAAGCAGGTTGGGGGTTGGTCTCTTCTAGGACCGTTGTCACAGCTGGATGTGTGGTGGAGGCATTCTCGGCGATCTTTCGGCCTAATTTGGTAAGCCACCTTGATTCATTCTCCTTTCTTCATTGAAGGTTGTTGGATGATTAGTTTCATTTCCACAGCCTGTGCCCTCATTCAGCTCCCATTTCCATCTCCCTCATCCTGGGGCACCGAGCGCATCGCCCAAGAACAGGCGACTGCTAAGGTGAGGAAGCGCCTCAGGTAGGAAAAGGCGATGAAACACATGGAGCATCATAAGCGTAGAGCTTCATCCTTAGACTATGATGATGATGATGAGGAGGAGGGCTCTGAGGGAGAGGACGAGGAGTTAGTAGTCCTTCAGAGCGCCCTTGAGTCTCGCATGGATTCAGCGTTGGAGCCGAACCAAGCGATGCCAATCGCCCAGCGAGTGTCGTGACCGAGGAGGGTTATGCTCAGAAGCGGGGGCTTCATCGCCGCTGAGGGGGCTGAGCCCGAAGCATCCTTACGCCACCACCGATGGTGGCCAGGACTCGTTGCACATGGCTTCTATCACCCCCTTCCCGATGGGGCCTGAGGTTCCCATTCAGGGAGGAGGCGCTGAAGGCGCGGTGGAGACAGGCGCTGCAGCCAGGGTGGACAGTGAGGCCCATCGCCCTTCCTTGGAGATGCCTAGGGGAGAGGACCAAGACTTCCTCCAGTGCCTTCTTGCCGATGTGGTGGTTGGGCACCCTATGTCCTCGGCACTTCTCGTAGGGTCCGAGCCTAGGGATGCAGGGCCACTGGGGATAGTGGCATACATGATACCGGTGCCGCCGATGCTACCGGGGGTGCCTCGCTGGCCTCTGGTCCGATGGCGTCGATGTCGGCTCCTCCATCCATGACTTTTTAGCTGAGTCACTCGTGGAAAGGCAAATCATCATGCCCTTTGTGGAACACTCCACTAGGTCTGCCGTTCTTCACTCTCTTCCTCATTGTGCTTGTTGGTAATACTCGGTTGTCTGATCTTTGCCGGTCTTTGTGGTGCAGAGAACCCATCCTAGGAACTTCAGTCCTAAGGCCTTCGAAAAGCGGTGCATGCCCTTTTGTGTGGCTAGAGTTGTTAGGCGACAACGCTGCCCTAGGGACGATGGTTGGGCTCCCTTCCATTGTGGCCCTATGTTTACCCCTTGAGGAGGAGCTTAACCTAGGTGAGGACTCCTTCAGGTGGCCCCATCCCACGCGCCTTAGCAAGGCACTGTTCATGGTGGATGACGCGACCAAGCGAGCCATGAGGGAGGTTGCCTCTCAAAGCCACAAGGGGGTCTAGACGGCCTTGGCCAAGATGGGTGACGCAATCGCCGTGGTTGCCTGGCTAGGCATAGAGGCTCATCATCTGATGATCGACTAAGTGGTGGTTTAGGCATAGGTGGACTTTTCGTCCTTCTGATTCCACTGTACTCATTTTGTTCTTGTTGCGATTGTTTAAGCATTCCTTTTTTCTATAGGGTTGATAAAGATTTTGGAGGAGGTCTTAGTTCCTGCGTCTGCCTTATCAGGTGCATGTAGGGGGTGCCACTGACCGTGGCTGTCTAGATGCGGCAGAGGCCGAGGTGCAGTGCTTGCATGAGTTTGAAGCTTCCTATAGGTCAAGGGAAGAGCTAACCCTCCAGGAGGCACAGGCTCGGTCCCAAATCGAGGCTCTGATGTCCTAGATGACCGGCCTCAAGGATTTGATGGCCGCCTAGGAGACAAAGCTCATCTCAGCTGGCACTACTCAGGAGGTGGCCGAGCAGGGGCATCAGTGCCTCGAAGTTGAATCCCAGAAACTGCGCTCTACCTATAACAGTGAGTTTTCATCGACTTTGCATTATGTCTCTATTCTGCGGTCGCTTTTGGTCACGAACCCATTGTTTCTTTATAGGGTTGCACACAAGGGCACTCTTGGATCAAGAGGAGAACGCGGCCGTGAGCCAGAAGGTGCTAGAGGTGGACACCCAGCTGGCAGAGCTAACCTCCTCCAGACAGTCTCTTTGCGATGTCATGCTCGGCGCTAGCCAGGGGAGTGCCCAGCTAATGCCTCACCTTGATGAGGCCCGCCTCCACTTGGATTCCTTCATTTCCAAGGGAGTTCATTATGGTGCTCTCGCCGCCCTAACATCGGTTAGCTCACACTATGGCGGCATTGATTTTGATGCCATTGGACAAGGATGCACGCAGGGGAGGTCCGAGAATGATGTTCTCGCCATTAGCAGCGCCGCTGCTCGAGGTGCAGAGGTCCTCGCAAGCAAGATATCAGCCTCCAACATTCACCGCCAGTGCCAGTCTTCTAGCATTTGAGTTTTTGATGTGGATGTCTGGTGCTGTATGGATGATCTGGCTATGATGGACATGTTTATGCGCTTACGTGTGTATGGCATGTGATTGGCGCATTTGTTTGCCATTTTGCCTTTTCCTCATTTTTCTTCTAGTTCAAGCTAGGAATGTACACAATCCCCTCCATCCTATGCATGTGGGTGTGCGTTTTATCCTAGGGGTTGGCCCACGGGGCTAAAAGGTGTACAACCCGATTGCGTGGCAAGACATCAGGAAACGTCATAGATCTGGTGCGATGCAAGAAGAAAGCAAGCAAGCAAGTGGCTAGAGTTTTCTTTTCCTTTTGTTCCTCTCTCCTTAGAGCGAATGGGTTCCCCATTTCCTCTCAAACCTATGCGCCAGTGCTTGGCCTTACCCTAGAGCTAGTCCATGAGGATTGGCTGAGCAACCCTTTTGGTGCGAGCAAGAAATCAGGATTTGGGTCGCCGGTTGTTCTAGGCACAATCAGAAAGAACTCGAGAACAAATAGGTCACTAGGACAATGACAAGCAGTGCTACACTGTGGAACATGTGTATGTACCTATGTGTGTAGCCCCTACAGGTGAGTCATGTCCGGCCATGAGCGTGAGTTGGATCGAGTCACTCAGGAGTTAAGCGCTACTAGGACATAATGTATGGGCTCCATGTTGTTTGGTTTGCTCTATGGGTCGGCCCTGAGTTTTTGTAACTATTGGTGGACTTGTTCGTCTATGTGGACGTGTTTAGGCATAGAATCTATAGTCAAAGTGGATGTGACTGACCGATGTACCGGAAGTTGTCGTGGGACTGGATGCCATTGTTCGGGGTGCGGCGAGCCCATGAGCGTCTGCTCATGATGAAGTCATTGCGGTCTCTAGGCCACGAGCTGATGAGGGCACTTCTTTAGTGCTTGGGATGGTCGCAGCTGGCGTGGATCAAGCTCTTGGACAGCTCTAGGTCGATCTTTGCTGGCTTGACGCCCTCAGCAGACTTGCGAGCCTTCGAGGATGATTTCTTCATGTTTGGCCTTTTCTAGCTTCTGGCCTGGTAGGCCCGCATATTTTAATGCTTGAGCTTTCATGGTGGAATGACATTGCGGTCATCATGTCCCCATCTCTGGGCACGGTTGCCGCTCTCGATGAAAAGCTGGCGCGACCTATCGCTGCGGAAGTGGGTTCTGAGTGCAACGTGGTTTGGCACGCTCGATGTGGCACATGGTGCATGCAGGGAGCCCGCTTCCTTAGATGCATGTGCCTCCTAGTGATAGCTGATAGCACCGAGACAGGACGGTCGGCTTGTTCGCAATGCGAGACTGGGCCCTAGTTCTAGGTTTGATCATGCAAGGTATGACATCAGGTAGCCACCTGATTGCTAATGACGATGCCACATGGCATTGGGTGATTTCATCGTTCATGCATGCCCTGACACACTATGTTCCGCTGGTGGCGGAGACACCGCTCGGGGCGTGGTTTTGCCGCTAGACCTAGGGTTCCCACTCGATCAACCTGGATGAGGTAGAAGCCAGTGATGGGCGTTGACCCATCGGTATGGATAGTCTCATGATTTCCCAAAAGGATGTGACTGGTTGAGGCCATTCCTTGGGTGAATCTACCGTGAGCCATGGACCTTTGACTTCCTGGGTGGAAGATTTGGCCATGACCGGTGACGAGACAGAGTACTAGCCCCCTATGTAGGTGAACTCTAGGATGCTACCGCTAGGGGCAGTTCCGAGAGTGTGTCTGTAACAACCCAAAAATCCATACACTAAAAATACCAACTACAAAATTTTTCTTAAAACCCCCATGTGATGATGAGAGACATTTGTAGGAGCTAACCCTAAGTGTTGCATTAGTCCTCATCACCTTGAATTTATTTTACCACATAGCGTACATCAAGTTGCATTATATTCAACATGGTGATTTGGACTCTTTTGCCTTATGTGATGTTTAACTAACTTACTTAATATTTATGATAAACCCTAACCAAACTGGCAACAAATAAAAGAGAAAGGAAAGAAGAGGGAGCAGCAGCAGCCCAGGCCTGCTCGGCCTTGCGAACCAGCCCGCCTGCCCTCCCACTCGTGCACGCGGCCCATGAAGCTGGCCCAGCATCACCCTATCGCCCGTGCGTGCACAAGCCGCTGACGAGCCAGACCCGCCCATCAGCCGTCACGCACTGCACACAGCCGCATCAGGACAAGCTAACAAATGGGCCCCCTCTGACAGCCGCACAGCAACAGGGTCATCTTCCTCCCCACGCCAACCTCTCCCACATGACCGGGAGCCGACCAGCGTGGCAGGCGTGGGCCCAGGGTCACGCAAATCGCATGACCTTGTTCCCCCTTGCGCCGCGCCTATGCTACCGCACGCGAGCCATCGGATGCGCCGCGCACATCGCCACCGCCCGATCGCCGTCCACCATTGGAGCCCTTGGAGCTCAGCTATAAAAGCCAACGTCCGTGAGCCCTAACCCTCAGCCCGTTTGCCACCGCCGCTGGTGGCACAGCACCACACAACGTCAAGCCGAGAGAGAGGAAGGAGGGAGAAGCAAGGTGGAGAAGGAAGCCGTTGCAGGAAGGACCTCACTGAAGCTAGGAGCGCTGCCCTGATCAGCTGCAGTGACGTAGCTGCTCGGCACAGCACTACATCGCCTCATCACGGCCTCACCTCGCCACTGCACCACCATCCTACCGCCACGAACCCTATGGTAAGCCATCTGGCTGAGACCACCTCCCTAGCCAAATGGAACATGCACCGCCATGATTGGAACCTTGCTAAAGCTTTGAGCTCCAGCCTAGCCCAACTGGTTAGCTAGGGAGACCACCATGGCCACACTTACTGAGACCCAGGATGCGTTGTGCGTGCTGCCATCAGCCAAAAGGAGGACCCCAGCCATGACGAGAGTCACACCGTGCTCACCTTAGCCGAAGGAGAAGCCCACCGGAGCCCTACGTTGCCGCACCGCACCTCACCGGAATGCCACCGCCTCTGTTTTGCCCCCACCACCATGGCCGGAGCCACTGGGAGCACCAGGAGCTCCGTCAACACACCCACCATGGCCATAGAAGCACCGGGGAGCTCACACGCTCCTCGAACTGGGCTCTCGCTACCACTGCAGCCCTGTCCATGCATACCGACGAACCCACGCCGCCGTTCACCATGGCCAGGACCCTATGAAGCCCCAACCGCCACCTTGGCCCCACTGCTGCACTCACCGAGGCATGGGAAGACTATTGCCTACCTTAATCACGCACCAGTACCGCCCGACAAGCTCGCCGGTGACTTCACCACCGGTGGGAGCACGCTGGGGAAGAAGTAGGGGATTTTCCCCCTTGCAGACCACGACCTCGCCAACCATGAACCCGCCGACCATGACCTCGCCGACCATGACCTCACTGACCATGACCTCGCCGACCATGATTACGTCGACCACATCCCGAGCAGCTCCGCCGAGCAGCTCCGACCATGACCTCGCCGACCACGACCACGCCGACCACGTCCCGAGCAGCTCCGCCGAGCTCCGACCATGACCAGATCGTGCACGTGAACCAAACCCTGGGAAGGAGTAAGTGGACTAAGTCCATCATGGACCGGCTCTGCGGTCTATGGACCAACGCCGGCAGGTTCACCATGAACCGTGCCTCACCTGTGTAACAGAACCGACCAAATCATAAGAACGTAAGTACAAAAACAATCGCCGAAGCGATCAAATTCCTATACTTAAGCTCCCATAATCCCGGTAGTCCGGAAATCACGAGGGATTTCAACCAACTCTCGACATACAAACCAAGATCGTAGTGATTTAACACAACATATCATCCGTTACAACATTTCACAAGTAGCATTCGGATTACATCCATCAGAGTTGAAATAGAATATTACAAACCAAGTTTAAATGTGCGGAAGCAACATAGTTTTGGTACAAAGCATCATAGTTTTCAATTGCATTGCCAAGGCTGAGTCATGTCCCACAAAAGCATTATCAGGTACGAGAACTAGTAGAGACCGTGCCCAATGGTCTAGTCTTCATCCCCAGCTGGGAGAAGGCAGTACTTGCAGCAACCAAAGTAGAACTGGTCATCTGCAACAGGTGGGAGATAAACCCTGAGTACGAGAAGGTACTCAGCTAGACTTACCCGACAAAATCAGAAATCAAGGACACCAAGGATCATGCAAGGCTTTTCAGGTGGGCTAGCTAGACACAGTTGCATAAAAGAGCTTAAGATTATAGTAACCAATTTAAACTTAGCATCAAGCTTATCATTATTTACCTGTCCACTAGATTAGCACCTGTACTAGAGCACTCACTTATTTGGAGCAAACAATATTAACCATAGCAGGTATAATAAGGCTGTCATCATCATATCATCATTTTTGAACCATTATGTTATTAAGTGTATCTACATTGGAGATAAGCCCGTCAAGTTCTCACTAACTGGGAGAGACGGCGATTCGAATCGAATTACAACTCAGCTGAGGGGGTATTCCTAACTCTCACCCTGGCATACTTAGCAAGAGTAGCCGTGGGTTACCTTTGGTACAACTCAGGAACCAAATTCGTGGGTTTGATCAGCGCCAACGCTCTCAGGGATTACCCTTCTGCCAAGACGATCAGGACTTTTAAATCACCTGCCCTTGGACTCACGCCAACGGCTCCCTTCCGAGGCGTACTTTATACTTATCGACTCCCAGCCTGAGTTGAGCTACTCGGCTTCGCGGTCAGTCTCCAGACCTGGCCAACTAAGAGAGAGGCATGCGTTCAACATGAACAGGAAAGGCTCCAAGAATCAGTCCTTAAGCGACGCAGACGGAGTCACTACAAACCGACAAGCCTCCGTCCGGTCTTCATTTCAAATTAAGACTAGTTCTTTTCCACGATAGCAAATATAGCCAACCGTGCCACATGTATATTCCTATATTTCGTAGGTGACAGGAAATCACCCGACTTCTACCGCGTTTAAGCAGGGCTAAGCACTACTCGAGCCTGAGCTACATAGGATTCAGGGTAACAATATCTGGACAAGGAATTGGGTAACCAATGCAGCAAGTGTTTGCATCCAACACCTAAACTTAATGCAACAATATATATATGTAACAATAATACTATTCTGCATTTTGGAAATTAGGAGGCTTAATATGCTCCGGGGCCTGCCTTTCACAAAGTTGCAAGGACGGTGATCCGGGCACTCAACGGCGACCTCGTCTGGCACTTCTCCTGAAGGCTGCTCCTCCTGAACCTTCGGCGTCGACTGCTGCTGCTCGCTCGGTTCCTCGAATTCTAGCAGGGTTACTCCTTCCGGTACACCTATTGCATGCTGATGCAAAAAATAAATATCATGGATGCATAAGGAATGACATGATGCTCATGATGAATGAATCACAGTGAGTGTTTACGAAAGTATCACTAGACACTCGTTTATCGAGTACGACTAGCCCTATTCAAATCACTTTAAGCCTGTATCTAACTTAACTTAAAGAACAAGATCAACTTACCTAACTTGCATAACCTAAGATAAAGATGCTCATCTTCGGTTAAGGGTCTAACACCTAGGAACATTACCACAACTTAGAATAGTAAAGGTATACATAATTTAACATTTAAGTTTCATATGCATACAAGTAGTTACTTAATTCAATCATAACAGGAGTTGTACAGATCCAAATGACCTGCATGAGGACATTCTGGAAAGCTTATGAAATTCTCTACAATTCATTTGTAAACATCACAGCATGATTCTTACGTGAATCAAACTGAATTCCAGAAAATCTAGAATCTGTCCAGAAATAACAGGGTTACTAACTTAATTATTTAATGATGATGCAAAAGCCTAATTTGACCAAACCAAGTTTACCAACTTGTTGCACACCCCAGAGGAACACTAGAAAGTATAGTGCCAACTTCTAAATAAATTATTTAATACACTTTTCTAATTTATTTAGTTTATTAGGTGATTAAAGCAATATATAGTAAAACTGTTCAGAAAAATCTACAAAAATTACAGTAGCTATCTCATGATTCACATAGACTACCATAAAAATTTCAAAGCCATTGAGTAAGTATAACAGTCTACACAAAAATGATAAGGCATACTGGCTCAAAATGGCATAATTAAGAGATCCTAATGAAAAGTGTCAAGCAACAGATTTCACATTTTTCCTAGCATTATTCTAGCATAAGAATAGTACCCACCAAATTTTACCTTCACTGGATCTATAGAAAAATTATGAAAATTCACACAAGATCCACCCATTAATAAAAGGAAATTCTATAACTTAAAAACTACACATGCACTAGCTCTGAAATTTTAACCAGAGACTCTACTAAACCAAAATAGAGGACCCACAAAATTTCATAATTTTTGGACCACAGAAACTCAAGATAAAATTCAAACAAGTTTGCATGCTTCTAAAAACACATTTCAAACTCCTATTTAATTCATCCAATTTTTCTAAAACATGTGCTCATATACTATTTTTGTTAAATACTAGACAATACTAGGAGCTCAACAAAATTAGAACCATATCATTTGGATCTATATACTAAGAAATACAGATTTTTGAATCATGCACACAAATCTGTGAAAACAAAATAAACAAAATAATTAAGGAAACCTAACAGCTACCGGTGGGCTGGCCCAAGGAACGGCGGCCCATGAGCGCACAGGCACGGCCCAAGCCGATGGCGCAGCCCGAGCTGGACTCCCACCTGAGCCTCAGCGGCTGACAAGGCGGACCCGCTCGTCAGCGAGACAAGCAGGGGAGCGGAGGACGACGACGGCACAACTCGCCGCCGGTGGCTCCTCCGGCGAAACCATCTACGCTACGACGTTCGCCATGACCATGCGCATCTAGTGGTGACCTCAATCGGTGCTATGGTGGTGGCTAGAGGGGTTGGCGACTGACACGGTGGCGCACGGCCACGGCATGGCCAGCTCCGGTGAACTGACGACGACACAGCCCCTATCGGTGACTCTACGAGCTTCGGTGGTGTTCCTATGACCTAGCGCGAGGCAGAGGAGGGGATGGGAACGACGCAAGGGCAGCTGGCCACGTGGAGCGCCAACTCTAGTGAGCTCCCGCCATGGCTGTGGTGGGGAGAACGACGAATACGCCCTTACCAAGGTACGATCTACCCGTCTGAGAGGTGGAGACGGTGGAGGGGATCACGGCGCAGCTCTGGGTGAACTGGGCAACGCGCTTTCGCGACAGCGAGCACGCACGACGACGACGATGCGCGGTCGGCAATGGCAGACGGCAGAGCTCTCGACGTTGCGTGCAGTGGGAGGTGAGGAAAAATGAAATGGGGCGGGCGAGTGCGTCGGACAGGCGCGCGGGGTGCTCAAGACGCGGCTGCGACGCCAGGATGCGCCCGGCGCGTGGCCAACGCGAGCAGGAGTCCCGCAACAAGTGGCAGACACGCGGCGTCTATTTTCTGAACCGGTCGGCCATGGTGACTCTGAAGGTTTTCTGAAAAACGCGATTCAGTGCTAAAGCCGACGCCTGACAGCGCGTATTCGACGATGATTTCCTCCTAATCCGTGACGAGTTAGTGGAAGAATCGAACATCAAAGTTGTAGACCTATCTTCCCTCTACAAATTCTTTTCAATGACCAACACCTAACACACCATGGATCCAAAGTTACATGAAGCCCAAGTGAGCTCGATGCAACTGAAATGCAGTTAAGACTTAGCATATTTTTCAGTGTTGAAACCAGCATGTATTTCTGACTTGTGGGCCAGGTTTGAGCATGTTCTAGACATTTTCATGAGTTGACCATAAAACAACTTTTCTTCCTTACTAAATTAGCTACAACTTTTGTAAAGAGTGTACAGCCATGCAAAGCTTCCAAGTTGGACTTTTGAATCAGTCAAACAGTGGCACTCTAGGGTTCATTTCAAGTCAAACCTCTCCTAAAGGGCAATTTGGTCATTTTGGTCCACATGAACAATGTCCAAACAATTACCCTAAGTGTAGTTAAGGTGTATCATACCATGATCAACCACTTTACAAAGTTGTTATACCACTTCTAATGATCACATGTGATACAACAATTAAAACAAGCAATTCACCCAATGTTGCAATGAAATGTTTTGCATGTTTCATGACCTTGTTGTTATCCTAGACTTGTCACATTACTACCATGTTGCCATGTTTCAAGGTATGAGAGTTTCATGTTGCATTCCCATGTTGCACTACTACCACTCTAAGCAATCCAGCATGAAACACATAAAATTTAAAATGTTGCATACGTATGTTTCAATGATAATGGCATGATGACATGGATAATGCACATGTTTATGAAATGACATGCAATTTAGTGGAAGCCTAAACACCTAGGGTGTTATAGCCCTCCCCCCTTAGAAAAATCTCGTCCCGAGATTTGGAAAGCGTACCATTTAGTATAGAAAGTTGGATGATTTTCCTTTAGATAATCTTCTCGCTCCTAGGTTGCATCCCGTTCACTATGATTACTCCAAACTACCTTGTATAATTTAACTACTCGTGTACGAGTCACTCTTTCTTGAGTATCCAGGACTTGCACGGGCTTTTCTTCATAAGAAAGATCAGATTTCAAGTTGACTTTCCTTGTTGCTATTCTCTCCTCAGGAATACGAAGACACTTCTTAAGTTGGGACACATGGAATACCAGGAATATAGCCCCCATCTCCCGTGGTAGATCGAGCTTATAGGCTACTCTTCCACTTTTCTCGATAATGCGGTAGGGTCCAACATATCGAGGCTCAAGTTTCCTTTTAATTCCAAAACGCTTGACTCCTTTCATAGGGGATACCTTCAAATAAACATGATCACCTACTTCAAACTCAATAGGTTTTCTTCTCTTGTTAGCATAGCTCTTTTGTCTAGCCTGTGCGGCAGTTATATTCTTCTGTATAGTTCAGACTTGCTCTTCGGCTTCTTTTACAAAATCAATTCCATAGAATCTTCTTTCTCCAGGTTCCACCCAGTTCAAAGGAGTTCTACACTTGCGGCCATAAAGAGCTTCAAAAGGAGCCATTTTGATACTCTCTTGATAACTGTTGTTATAAGAGAATTCTACGAGAGGTAACCAGTCTTCCCAAGAGCCTTTGCAAGAGATAAGACAAGCTCTAAGCATGTCTTCAAGAATTTGATTTACACGCTCAGTCTGTCCTGATGTTTGTGGATGATAGGCAGAACTGCGGATTAGATGAGTGCCAAGATTCCAATGTAAGCACTCCCAAAAGCGAGCCGTGAATTGCGGCCCTCAATCAGAAACAATGGATTTGGGTACACCATGGAGACGCACCACTTGTTGAAAATAAATCTCAGCATAATTGTGAGGATGATATGTAGACTTGACTGGAATAAAGTGAGCAGATTTAGTTAGACGATCTACGATAACCCAGATGGAATCACAACCCCTTTTGGTAGTGGGTAATCCAATAATAAAATCCATGCTAATTTCTTCCCACTTCCAGCCAGGAATAGAGAGTGGCTGTAATAGTCCAGGCCTTATGTGAATAGCCTTGACTCTGCAACAGTTATCACACCTTGCCACGTAAGCTGCGATTTCTTTCTTCATCTTGGTCCACCAATAATACAGCTTGAGATCTTGATACATTTTACTGCTACCAGGATGGATGGACAATTTTGAAGAATGGGCTTCATCCATAATTTGATTTCTAAGTTCTTTATCTTTGGGTACCACAAGCCTATCATTAAACCAGAGAATTCCCTTGTCATCGACCTTAAAGTGCTTGGTCTCTTTTTCTTTCATTTTCCGTTTGATGTGAAATACACCCACATCCGTCTTCTAGAGTTCGATAATTCGACTTCTAAGAGAGCAATCCACAGTGATATTGTGGAGTACTACAGGATGAAGGAGGTGTGCCAGATGAAAGTCTTCACTAACTAAGGAATTGCAATGGGCCTTCCTGCTTAAGGCATCAGCAACCACATTTGCCTTACCAGGATGGTAGTGCACTTGAAGGTTGTAGTCTTTGATTAATTCTAACCATCATCATTGACGCATGTTCAACTCAGGCTGTGTAAAGATGTACTTGAGACTCTTATGGTCAGTATAGATGTTGCACACATTACCAAGCAAGTAATGTCTCCAGATCTTCAGGGCATGAACAACTATGGCTAGCTCTAAGTCATGGGTAGGATAGTTGACTTCATGCTTTCGGAGCTGGCGCAAAGCATAAGCAATTACTCGGCCTTCCTGCATAAGAACACACCCCAAACTGGTGCCACATGCGTCACAGTAGACATCAAAAGGCTTCTCGATGTTAGGTTGTGCCAATACAGGAGCAGAGGTTAGTAAGGTCCGCAAAGTGTGGAAAGCCTCTTCACACTTCAGAGTCCACACAAACTTCTCATCCTTTTGCAGTAGCCGAGTCATGGGCTTGGTGATCTTTGAGAATTCCGGGATAAAGCGACGATAATAGCCCGCCAATCCCAAGAAACTTCGGACTTCTGTGACCGTAGTAGGTGCCTTCCACTCAAGGACTTCTTGCACCTTAGTAGGGTCAACCGAAATTCCATCACCAGATAATACATGACCTAGAAAAGGTATCTTATTCAACCAGAATTCGCACTTGCTGAACTTAGCATAAAGCTGGTTGTCACGTAACTGAGTTAAAACAATTCTCAGATGTTCAGCATGCTCTTCTTCATTCTGAGAATATACTAGGATATCATCAATGAACACGACGACAAATTTGTTCAATTCCGGCATGAATACAGAATTCATCAGGTACATAAAGTGTGCTGGAGCATTTGTCAACCCAAATGACATGACGAGGTATTCGAACAAGCCATAACGAGTAGAGAAAGCTGTCTTAGGTATATCTTTAGGACGAATTTTGATCTGATGGTAGCCAGACCTCAAATCGATCTTGGAGAATACCTTAGCCTTGGAGAGCTGATCAAACAGAATATCGATGCGAGGAAAAGGGTATTTGTTCTTGATAGTAACATCGTTTAGGGGACGATAATCCACGCACATGCGTAGAGACTCATCCTTCTTCTTCACAAATATAGCCGGACAACCCCAAGGAGAAGAACTAGGCCGAATCAACCCTTTCTTCAATAGCTCATTCAACTGACTCTTCAGCTCGGCCAACTCATTGGGTGGCATTCTATAGGGCCTTCGAGAAATGGGAGCCGTACCCAGAATGAGTTCTATCTTGAATTCTACATCACGGTCCGGAGGTAATCCAGGCAAGTCATCAGGAAAGACATCTGGAAACTCACAGACAACAGGTAGATCCTTAATGGCTTTAGCTAAGGTAGCATTGGCTGTACTGTGGATAGCAATATCACGAGGTAACTACACTAGAAAACCTTTCTTATCCACAGGATCCCTCAACATAACCACACGGGTTGATGTATCGATCAACACTCCATTCCCGCTCATCCACTTCATTCCTAGGATTACATCGATTCCTACCCCCGGTAGAACTACAAGATCCACAAGGAACTCTCGATCTCTGATCTCAATCTTTACATCTTTAACTACTTGGTTAGTCATGATATTATTCCCAGCAGCACTAATACAATAACCCCCCTTGACAATTGTAATCACATTCATCTGATGCTTAGATGCAAAAGTAGAACTCACAAAGGAATGCGAAGCACCAGAATCAAAGAGCACAACTGCAGGGTGATCATTAACAAGGAACTTACCAGCGGTGACCACTTCACCAGCAGGAATTTCCTCCACTATAGTATAGTGAACACGCCCCTGACGGATGTTTCCTTGAGCATTCTTGGGAGGATGGGGACATCTATTTGCCCAATGACCAGGCTGGTTACAGTTCCAGCATGGCCTATTTGCTGGTGGAACATTGGAGCTACCCTGACCAGAGGTATTCTTTGGCAAGGAAATTGTATACCCCTTGCGGAAACCAGTTTTAGCTTGGTTCTTCTTCTGAGGTGGGCAGTACCGGACATTAGCATTGGGTGGATGATACGGGGCCTTAGATACCATTGAAGCCTTGGACTGGGAAGCACCAGCCTCAAAGTTCCTTTTACGGTTCTTGGAAGCAGCATATATCTTGTCATTGTTCTCCTGAGTCAGAGTGTCACTGATAAACTCATTGAAGGTGACACACTTGCAGTTGCCCATTGACTTCATCAGTTTTGGGGAAGTCCCCTCTTGAAGCTAGCTATTCTCTTGGCGTCAGTATTGATGAACTCAGGAGCATATCTTGCTAGGTTGTTGAATGCCTGGAGGTACTCATTGAGACTCTTATTGCCTTGGGTGAGCTTCATAAACTCAGTATGCTTAATGGCCATGAGACCAGGAGGGATAAAGTGTCCCCGGAAGGCTGTCTGGAATTGGTTCCAAATGATCTCAACGTTAGCAGGGAAGGTGGTCCTGTGATGGGTCCACTAGATGCCTACAGGGCCTTGGAGCTGGTGTCCTGCATACGTAGCCTTCATGCCTTCAGTCAAACAGAGCAATCCAAATCTTTGCTCTATCGTGCTCAACCATTCATCCACTTGTAAGGGTTCTTCTGCCTCACAAAAGATAGGAGGCTTTGTGTCCATGAAGTCCTTAAAGCTGCTGTACTAGTTCGGCTCGGGTCCCTGGCAGACATGCCGATCCTCACGGTTAGCCATCTAGCGCATAGCCTCAGCTAGCATGCGCTGACTTTCCACAACTATCTGCATTAGCTCAGCTGGTGTGGGCGGTGGCGGAGGTGGTTGTTCCTCATTTCCCATGCCACGACCGCGATGAAGGTTATGAGCCATCTGCAAAAGGTATAGCCAATGAGCACTGACGATGTGGAAATTTTTGTAGATGAACTGTATAATTATGCCAAACTGAGTCCATTGGAGGGAATGCATTTAATAATCAATAGAGGCACCATCATTCATCACAATCACCCAACTCATCAAGCGCATCAATTGACATATAAACATGATGAACTTAACCAACAACGAGATCCATAGACCGCAAAGGCGAAATTCATCAAAAGCTCACATACATGGAGCATAATACGTTCGATAGGTTACATCCAAGCCATAGTGGTTCCAACTTACATCAAGGGTAACATAGGGTTCGATATTACATCCCAATGATTAACTTGCTACAAAGCTACTCGTTCATGCATGAGGATCAACAAAAGACTAGATCTAGCGCATTAGCTCAGTAGTAAGCTAAACTACGCATCGTCCTCGGAGTCAGTGTCGAAGATCTCTCCTCCATCTTCATCACTAGGAGGCTCTAACTCCTCATCTTCCTCCTCATCAGGTGGAGCATCCTCAGGTCCATTGACCTCCATGTCATCATCACCTTCAGCCATGATGACACCAGAACCCATCTCATCCTCATCATCAGGTGGCAGGAGAGGGTGAAGTTGATTGTGTAACAGGTGGACCTCCTCATGGAGATTGTCATTGTACTCTTCAGCAACTGCCACTTGCTGCTCTAGCTCCATCTGTCGCGCTCTCAACACATTCTCTTTGTGCCAGGCTTCATTCTATTGGTTCATCACATGAATCAACATGCGTTCACAGTTGCGGTGAGCAACTGTCAACCTTTGAACCTCAAGGGTCTCTTGGTCCCTTTCCTGTGTTACTTGCTCCAAACGGTGCTGCGCTGCAGTCCTTTTAGCAGTCACCTGGGCCAGCTCTGCCCTTAGCCTTTCCACCTCAGTAGGCTCAGGACGGGGCTCACGAGGAGCCAAACGGTGATGAGGTGCCCTGCCTCCAGCGGACTTGCGAGCGGTGAGTTTCGTGCATGCCATCTGTAGCAAAAAGCTACAACATAAGGGGAGAATCATTTAAGGGATACGAAATTTAATTTGTCGGGACAATCAAATTTTTAAGGGAAGGAATAATGCAAGAAATGTCATGCATGCTTGAATCATGATGCATGCACGATCCGTACATCCTCACAAACCTAAAAAAAAATTTTAAAGGCTAGCGAAATATACGGTGGCATACATACGTTCTCTCATACACGGTAGCTAGTCGATCTACAACGATACGTTGTTAGTGTACCTGCAGAAAAATTCATTTCAGCCCAATAATTTCCCAAAAAGCATAGAAAACAAGTAGTAAACTAAATACCTTCATACATACATCCCCTGATGCATATACTCTAGTATCACAGCTACCCGTCAGAGATACCCATAATTAAGTACTCTCATAGATACATAATCAAACATGTAAGTATGCGAGCAACCACAACTACTCTCCCCTAGACCGACGGTTGGACGGTCATGCTCTCACAGCTCCCACTTACCAGAGCGTAGAGGTATTTTGATCCATACATTACCACCCAAGCGGATGGCATCCATACAATAGCACGCCGTATGGACGACGAAACAGAAACAAGCAGGAACCCCCAAATTAGTACTTTAATAAGCCACCTAAGAGTCCTTATTTGGGCATAAGGGATATGACCACTGGCAATACATAGTATTTAATTTAGGATTTTCACAAATACTTTTGTTTTAAATACACAAATGACGTGTTTAGTGTCAAATCTTGCTCTGATACCAGCTGTAACAGAACCGACCAAATCATAAGAACGTAAGTACAAAAACAATCGCCAAAGCGATCAAATTCCTATACTTAAGCTCCCATAATCCCGGTAGTCCCGAAATCATGAGGGATTTCAACCAATTCTCGACATACAAACCAAGATCATAGTGATTCAACACAACATATCATCCGTTACAACATTTCACAAGTAGCATTCGGATTACATCCATCAGAGTTGAAATAGAATATTACAAACCAAGTTTGAATGTGCGGAAGCAACATAGTTTTGGTACAAAGCATCATAGTTTTCAATTACATTGCCAAGGCTGAGTCATGTCCCACAAAAGCATTATCAGGTACGAGAACTAGTAGAGACCGTGCCCAATGGTCTAGTCTTCATCCCCAGCTGGGAGAAGGCAGTACTTGCAGCAACCAAAGTAGAACTGGTCATCTGCAACAGGTGGGAGATAAACCCTGAGTACAAGAAGGTACTCAGCTAGACTTACCCAACAAAATCAGAAATCAAGGACACCAAGGATCATGCAAGGCTTTTCAGGTGGGCTAGCTAGACACAGTTGCATAAAAGAGCTTAAGATTATAGTAACCAATTTAAACTTAGCATCAAGCTTATCATTATTTACCTGTCCACTAGATTAGCACCTGTACTAGGGCACTCACTTATTAGGAGCAAACAATATTAACCATAGCAGGTATAATAAGGCTGTCATCATCATATCATCATTTCCAAACCATTATGTTATTAAGTGTATCTACATTGGAGATAAGCCCGTCAAGTTCTCACTAACCGGGAGAGACGGCGATTCGAATCGAATTACAACTCAGCTGAGGGGGTATTCCTAACTCTCACCCTAGCATACTTAGCAAGAGTAGCCGTGGGTTACCTTTGGTACAACTCAGGAACCAAATTTGCGGGTTCGATCAGCGCCAACGCTCTCAGGGATTACCCTTCTGCCAGGACGATCAGGACTTTTAAATCACCTACCCTTGGACTCACGCCTACGGCTCCCTTCCGAGGCGTACTTTATACTTATCGACTCCCGGCCTGAGTTGAGCTACTCGGCTTCGCGGTCGGTCTCCAGACCCGGCCAACTAAGAGAGAGGCATGCGTTCAACATGAACAGGAAAGGCTCCAAGAATCAGTCCTTAAGCGACACAGACGGAGTCACTGCAAACCGGCAAGCCTCTGTCCGGTCTTCATTTCAAATTAAGACTGGTTCTTTTCCATGATAGCAAATATAGCCAACCGTGCCACATGTATATTCCTATATCTCGCAGGTGACAGGAAATCACCCGACTTCTACCGCGTTTAAGCAGGGCTAAGCACTACTCGAGCCTGAGCTACATAGGATTCAGGGTAACAATATCTGGACAAGGAATTGGGTAACCAATGCAGCAAGTGTTTGTATCCAACACCTAAACTTAATGCAACAATATATATATGTAACAATAATACTGTTCTGCATTTCGGAAATTAGGAGGCTTAATATGCTCTAGGGCTTGCCTTTCACAAAGTTGCAAGGACGGTGATCCGGGCACTCAACGGCGACCTCGTCTGGCACTTCTCCTGAAGGCTGCTCCTCCTGAACCTTCGGCGTCGACTGCTGCTGCTCGCTCGGTTCCTCGAATTCTAGCAGGGTTACTCCTTCCGGTACACCTATTGCATGCTGATGCAAAAGATAAATATCATGGATGCATAAGGAATGACATGATGCTCATGATGAATGAATCATAGTGAGTGTTTACGAAAGTATCACTGAACACTCGTTTACCGAGTACGACTAGCCCTATTCAAATCACTTTAAGCCTGTATCTAACTTAACTTAAAGAACGAGATCAACTTACCTAACTTGCATAACCTAAGATAAAGATGCTCATCTTCGGTTAAGGGTCTAACACCTATGAACATTACCACAACTTAGAATAGTAAAGGTATACATAATTTGACATTTAAAGTTTCATATGCATACAAGTAGTTACTTAATTCAATCATAACAGGAGTTCTACAGATCCAAATGACCTGCATGAGGACATTCTGGAAAGCTTATGAAATTCTCTACAATTCATTTGTAAACATCACAGCATGATTCTTACGTGAATCAAACTGAATTCCAGAAAATCTAGAATCTATCCAGAAATGACAGGGTTACTAACTTAATTATTTAATGATGATGCAAAAGCCTAATTTGACAAAACCAAGTTTACCAACTTGTTGCACACCCCAGAGGAACACTAGAAAGTATAGTGCCAACTTCTAAATAAATTATTTAATACCCTTTTCTAATTTATTTAGTTAATTAGGTGATTAAAGCAATATATAGTAAAATTGTTCAGAAAAATCTACAAAAATTAAAGTAGCTATCTTATGATTCACATAGACTACCATAAAAATTTCAAAGCCATTGAGTAAGTATAACAGTCTACACAAAAATGATAAGGCATACTGGCTTAAAATGGCATAATTAAGAGATCCTAACGAAAAGTGTCAAGCAACAGATTTCACATTTTTCCTAGCATTATTCTAGCATAAGAATAGTACCCACCAAATTTTACCTTCACTGGATCTATAGAAAAATTATGAAAATTCACACAAGATCCACCCATTAATAAAAGGAAATTCTATAGTTTAAAAACTACACATGCACTAGCTCTGAAATTTTAACCAGAGACTCTAGTAAACCAAAATAGAGGACCCACAAAATTTCATAATTTTTGGACCACAGAAACTCAAGATAAAATTCAAACAATTTTGCATGCTTCTAAAAACACATTTCAAACTCCTATTTAATTCATCCATTTTTTCTAAAACATGTGCTCATATACTATTTTTGTTAAATACTAGACAATACTAGGAGCTCAACAAAATTAGAACCATATCATTTGGATCTATATACTAAGAAATACAGATTTTTGAATCATGCACACAAATCTGTGAAAACAAAATAAACAAAATAATTAAGGAAACCTAACAGCTACCGGTGGGCTGGCCCAAGGAACGGCGGCCCACGAGCGCACAGGCGCGGCCCAAGCCGACGGCGCGGCCCAAGCTAGACTCCCGCCTGAGCCTCAGCGGCTGACAAGGCGGACCCGCTCGTTAGTGAGACAGGCAGGGGAGCGGAGGACGATGACGGCGCAACTCGCCGCCGGTGGCTCCTCCGGCGAAAGCATCTACGCTACGACGTTCGCCATGACCATGCGCATCTAGTGGTGACCTCAATCGGTGCTATGGTGGTGGCTAGAGGGGTTGGCAACTGACACGGTGGCGCACGGCCACGGCATGGCCGGCTCCGGTGAACTGACGACGACACAGCCCCTATCGGTGACTCTATGAGCTTCGGTGGTGTTCCTATGACCTAGCGCGAGGCAGAGGACGGGATGGGAACGGCGTGAGGGCAGCTGGCCACATGGAGCGCCAACTCCGGTGAGCTCCCGCCATGGCTGCGGTGGGGAGAACGGCAAATACGCCCTTACCAAGGTACGATCTACCTGTCTGAGAGGTGGAGACGGTGGAGGGGATCACGGCGCAGCTCTGGGTGAACTGGGCAATGTGCTTTCGCAGCGGCGAGCACGCACAACGATGACGATGCGTGGTCGGCAATGGCGGACGATAGAGCTCTCGACGCTGCGTGCGGTGGGAGGTGAGGAAAAACGAAATGGGGCGGGCGAGTGCGTCGGACAAGCGCGTGGGGTGCTCAAGACGCGGCTGCGACGCCAGGATGCGCCCGGTGCGTGGCCAGCGCGAGCAGGAGTCCGGCGACGAGTGGCGAACACGCGGCGTCTGTTTTCTGAACCGGTCGGCCATGGTGACTCTGAAGGTTTTCTGAAAAACGCGATTCAGTGCTAAAGCCGACGCCTGACAGCGCGTATTCGACGATGATTTCCTCCTAATCCGTGACGAGTTAGTGGAAGAATCGAACATCAAAGTTGTAGACCTATCTTCCCTCTACAAATTCTTTTCAATGACCAACACCTAACACACCATGGATCCAAAGTTACATGAAGCCCAAGTGAGCTCGATGCAACTGAAATGCAGTTAAGACTTAGCATATTTTTCAGTGTTGAAACCAGCATGTATTTCTGACTTGTGGGCCAGGTTTGAGCATGTTCTGGACATTTTCATGAGTTGACCATAAAACAACTTTTGTTCCTTACTAAATTAGCTACAACTTTTGTAAAGAGTGTACAGCCATGCAAAGCTTCCAAGTTGGACTTTTGAATCAGTCAAATAGTGGCACTCTAGGGTTCATTTCAAGTCAAACCTCTCCTAAAGGGTAATTTGGTCATTTTGGTCCACATGAACAATGTCCAAACAATTACCCTAAGTGTAGTTAAGGTGTATCAGACCATGATCAACCACTTTACAAAGTTGTTATACCACTTCTAATGATCACATGTGATACAATAATTAAAACAAGCAATTCACCCAATGTTGCAATGAAATGTTTCGCATGTTTCATGACCTTGTTGTTATCCTAGACTTGTCACATTACTACCATGTTGCCATGTTTCAAGGTATGAGAGTTTCATGTTGCATTCCAATGTTGCACTACTACCACTCTAAGCAATCCAGCATGAAACACATAAAATTTAAAATGTTGCATACGTATGTTTCAATGATAATGGCATGATGACATGGATAATGCACATGTTTATGAAATGACATGCAATTTAGTGGAAGCCTAAACACCTAGGGTGTTACAACCTGCGCTCGTGGATCACGGCCCGTTAGTGGCCTAGTAAGACAACGTGGCCGCACCAGCGTGCGCCACGTGGCAGGCCAAAGCCCAGCCCATATCTAGGCCTAATCGGCCTAGTTTGGGCCTGACCTGTATTGACCATTGATCGGTCAACGTTGACCATTGACCGGGGCCACATGTCAGTGACACCACTAGCGGGACCCCACCTATCAGTACCAGAACCGAGCCGATGATGTCATGCTGATGTCATGCTAACGTCAACATGCCACGTGGACCAGTCACAGCGTGACACGTGTCAGCCCAGGATTAATTCAGTCCTTTTTCCACTTTCAGAGATGATTTAAACATCGGAATTCATAACTAATTCATACGAACTCAGAAGAATGCAAGACTAGGACCAAAATTCATCTAAAATCAAGCTCTACGCAATGAACCCATGTTTGAGTGTTTTTGGCTCTTTTGAATTTTCATTGCTTATTTGTGCTATTCTATAGACGTTGCTAACGCGACTATAATTCGAACATATGCAGACTCGGAGGAGAACCAGACAGACGAGGATCAGGAGTACCGTGAGGAGTACAAAGATGACTACACTGAAGGTGCCACATCCCACCCAATCTCGTAGCACCTATTACACATGGCTAATATAGAACTGCTATCGCTTTACTTACTGATATAATCATACTATGATAGGACTTGCATGGTAGTATGCTTACTTGATGGCCTTTACCTTGACGCAACCTTACCCCTACATACCATGCTATTAGGCTAGACACTCGCTTACTGCTATATTTCATTGCTTACACTTCTACTACGCTTGTACTACATTAATGCATGGTGGAAACTGGTGTTATCTAGACTGTGGGGAGAGTGCTGTGTGTGTGACTTGGGTGTGTGGAGGGTGAGGGTTGTGTCGACCAAGTTGGAGTATACGACGAGCCTGGGGCAAGTCTAGCCATGGGGTGCTACTTGGGCACCCCTAGAATGGATACCTATGGTGGGTAAATGGTATACAAGGTGGTCCTGGGTGTGAACCTGTGATGGGAGGAGCCCGGGATGGAGGTGCTATGGTGGCACGATAAATGGAAACCTAGATGGAGACATTCTGGCTTGGTCATCCCTAAGGACTTACTAGTACTCAGATTCACCGGGAAGCCTTACATACCACTCGCCCTATATGGTGCGGGAAGGCCGGACTACTTGGTAGGATATTGCCACTACTGCTAGGTTGATAGCGGACAGTGTAAGGAGGTACGAGGCGCGGAGGATTCCCCCACACCCTTCCGAGACTTCATGGGGACCTTGTGGACTCAGCTCATGACTCACAATTTCAGCCACCCTAGACTAGGCTTGGGGTGTACCAGGGCTGAATGGTAGAGTGACATTATCCTAGGCTAGCAAGCGGCCAGAATCAGCCCAGTTGACGACGGTCAGCGAGGAAGGCGGATCTTGTGGTTATGTAAAACCTCTGTAGAGTGTATGGTTGATCGATCAATACATGTGCCGACTTGTCGGCTATGGACCATTCCTAGGTTTTGCTTAAACTAGATAGTGAGATGAGTCCTTCTCTTCTTCACCCGTGAGAGAGTGTTGGTCGTAGCCAGGGGCTACGGACCTTGAGGCAGTGCCGAGAGGGAGTCGGCCTATCGACTGAGCGATGGTATGGTGGTGATGTGGTGATGATGTGGAGAGGTGGTATATCGATCCCAGGATCGAAACCTATCTCTGGATGGGGAATGGGGTGGAATGTGTGTGGGAATGGTGTTAAAACTTGACCAACTATTATTATATACTTGATATGCTAAAACATAGGAAACCCCAGCCTTATAGGTTCCTTTTGATTATATCCAACTTGCATCCAATTTCCACAAAGCAATGCTCATAAGGTGGGATTGGCCAGTACAAATCGTACTGATAAATTTTGGCACACAGGTTCTGCTGAGGAGTATAACTCCGAGGAGTTTGACGGTTGAGGGGTTCGTTCCTACACTCGAGTTTGGCGATCTTATCTTCAAGCTGTTCTGAATGAATGCTACTTTTTGATTCCACCAATGCGGCGATGTAATAATTTATGTAATTCCGCACTATTTGTACTCTAATATTATCGTTGTATGGATGTGGTATTCGACTGGAAATTTGGGTAATATGATCTACAATGGTCTTATTACACTTCGACTCTGTGGTTTTCCCTTCACGGAAATCGGGTCATTTTAGTTGGTATCAAAGCCATACTTGACCATAGGACGAAACCCATAGGAATGGACGATAGAATAGGACGTGAACAACCCTTCTTTCGGTTATATACTGACCCTACATTTACTTTTATGCAAGGCTTATCTATTATTGACCTGCTAACACCTGTTCCTTAAAACATGCAGATGGCAACAAACGTCGACTGGCCGCCTCTAGGACCGCTACCCCTGGACCACGCCAAGCTTACCTTTGACCTATGTGACCTCGGGGGTTTTGCACAGACCCTCTGCCAAGTTCTCGTCATGTTAGGTGTCCCCGATGAGCTTGTCAAGGTCACCTACACCGGGAAGCTAGCTTAGGAAGGAGGAATCGAAGGACCAATTGTCACCTCAGTCGAGTTCCTAGCTAGCACTACCTTACCTTTTGTCCTAGCTTTCACCGAGTTGACTATAGAGGACACGGTCGAGGAGGGACTGCAAGCTATCTCACACAAGGCACTTCGTAGAGTGATGAGGGACCACTACGAGCACCTGAAGACGATAGAGTTCCATCTACTTCCCTAGGCCCTCGACCTCAGCCTTACCCCTAGTGAGCAGAGCTTTGCAGTTGGTAGAGTTATCTTTGCCGAGGAGGACAGATGCCTTCGTGTCTCAGCTATCCACCTACTAGAGTAGGATAGGTACGTGACCCAGCTAGAGCAGAGGAGATGTCAGGACCAGGCCCTTCTATGGGAGTACCAGGAGCGAGACTCGCAGGGAGCACAGGAGCGAGCTAGTCTACTTGAGACAGTCACCAAGCTATAGGATGAGCTCAACCATCATGAAGAAGTCCACAAAACCGAGGTCGCTGACTTATAGGACAAAGCCGCTGACCTAGGCAACAGGAACTGCTACCTCGACAGCAAGGTCTTGGAGTTGCAGAGAGAGTTGGATGACAAGAAGGCCGAGTTCAACCGTAGAGGAGACAGAGAGAGATCCAAGGGGATTGATATGCTGAAGATCCAATCTCGGAACAAGACTATGACTCAAGAGCTAGAGGAGTTTAGGAAGAAGGTCATTCATAACTAGGGTCACCTGATTGAGGCACTTAGGCAGACCAAGTACCTACAGGACAAGTGTGAGAGGACATGGTAGGCTTGGCAGAAGTCTGATAGGAAGTGCCTCAGGGAGATGAAGGGTATGTGGGATTAGCTGCCCAAGGAGATTCGCAGCAAGACGAAGCCTAGGATAGAGGAGTTTGAGTTAGCCCCAACTTGCCTCAACCTAGACACCTGCCCTATCCTACCTGGAGCCAACCCTACTGAGGAGCTCGCTGAGGCCTTGAAGTACGTGTCCCGACTTCACAAGTCTAACGAGGAGATTGAGATCGAGAACAGTCGTATCCCAGCTGCGGTGTACGAGTTAGAGTAGAATGACCCTGCGTGGTCATGAGTCAAGTCAGTAGCTTTCGTAAGTTATACCCCATGATGTACCCCTTATGAGATGTATTATGAGACATTATGCGTAGTACGATTCTCGCACGTCTTCAAGTGTAACTACTGGAGATGATGCTATGTAATAAAACCCATGTAATGAATGTTTTGGATCTTATTGCATCTTATGAATCTTATTGCTTCTTTGTAATGAGTGTTGGATAGTATAAATATTTTTTTTAAATCGTCAAAAATCATGTAATCATACTAAATTATAAGCACTTATGGCACAAACACTAAAATTTCTATGATCCGTGTTGCAGATGCCAAACCACCGATCTAATCACCTTATGAACCGTGGACGTGCGCCCACCCCCAAACCAGTCAAACAAAATGGGGGACATGGTGGCAACAACCATGGCCGTGGCCGTGGACGTGGAGGGATACCCTTCAACCTGGAGAATACCCCACCGCCTGAGGAGAACCTTCCTCCACCACCACCACCAAACCTGGCAGAAGTGATGGCACAACGGACTCAACTTCTTGCAGCTCTGGTTAATGAAGCAAACCATCACCAGGGAGGTTAGCAAAATGACTTCCAAAGGAAGCTGGAAGGATTTCTAAAGCTAAGGCCACCTACCTATGATGGCACTGACCCTAGCCCGCTTGTAGTCGATGACTGGCCCAAGGAGATGGAGAAGAAGCTTGACCTTACTACTTTCACCAACGATGAGTGTGTTGGAGCCGCCACACACCAACTCATAGGTGCAGCACGTGCCTGGTGGGATAGTTTCAGTGATTCCCATGAGGACCCTACCAATATCTCGTGGGATGAGTTCGCCAAAGCATTCACTGAGTATCACATTTCCAAGGGTATCATGGAGGCCAAAGCTGAGGAGTTCTGCAACATCAAGATGGGAAAAGGATAGGGTGACTGAGTACACTACTTGTTTCACCAATCTTCTACGCTATGCACCCTCCTATGTTGTGAACTCTAAGAAGGAGAAGCTATACTATTACCACAAGGGACTTAACCCGCACATCAAGCTAAAGTTTGGCGGTATTGAGAGTAACATGTTGCGTGTGCTGGTGGATCGCTGCATTCAGATCAAGAAAGATCGTGCTGAAGCTGGAGAAGAGTATAGGGAGAGAAAGCGTTAGCCTGAGGAGTCTTTCTATGGATGTGATCGCAAGAGGTTCCGTAGAGAGGCACCATCTAGGGAACGCTCTCGCCACAACAGGGATGACAACCCTAGATCAAGTAGGGGTAGTGGAGGCTACACCACCAAATACTCCCGCCCTACTCAGGATCATTACACCTAGGACCGTTATGCTCAGGACCGCAACACTTAGGACTATTTCAACCGTTCTCGCTCTATGAATGAACGCCCAGCACAGAATCGCTCCGCACCAAGCACTGGAAACTAGAAGGCACCCGCGCCAACTCCTATAGGCGGTACACCTTTCACCTACTTTGCTTGTGGCCAACCAGGTCACAAGGCCGCTGAGTGCCCACAGAACTTAGCTGCTCAGAAGTCTCAGTCCAAGGGATCTACTACTCATGGATGTCTCAACCATCTGGACGCCGAGGAAGCATAGGCTGCCCCTGACGTGGTGTACGGTATGTTTTTAGTTAACAACAATATTGCATCAGTTCTATTTGACTCTGGAGCAACTTGTTCTTACATATCATCCAAGTTTGCACGAGAGCATGACCTGCCTGTAACCCCACGTGGAAAGCCTATCATCACCAGCTCACCTTTAGGAGACCTAAAATGCACCCACATCTATAAGGGAGTGAGTCTTACCATTGAGGGTCTTATCTTTAAAGCCGACCTAACCCTGCTACCTTCCACTAACCTAGATGTCATCTTAGGTATGGATTGGTTGACCATTCACTGAGGTATCATATCATGTTCACCTAGATATGTCCAAGTGACCCACCCATCAGGCCAAGTCATTAGATGTGAACCCCAATCCGGAAAGTCCACCTCTATCCTATGTGCCCTTAAAGCTAGATCAGAATCACAGAAAGAGGAGAAGACAGTTCATGATGTGCCTATGGTCAGAGACTATCCTGATGTATTCCCTGAAGAATTACTGGGTATGCCACCAGACCGTGATGTAGAGTTCATCATTGATCTTTTGCTAGGAACAGGACCCATTGCCAAGAGACCCTATCGCATGTTAGTAGACGAACTAGCCAAACTCAAGAAACAGCTTGATGAGCTCATCTTGAAGGGATATATCAGACCTAGTGCTTCACCCTGGGGATCCCCTATTCTGTTTGTTAAGAAGAAGGATGGCTCAATGAGAATGTGCATTGATTACTGGAACTTGAACGCAATCACCATCAAGAACAAGTACCCCTTGCCAAGGATTGATGATCTGCTTGATCAACTTCGAGGTGCCAAGTATTTCTCCAAGATTGATCTCAGATCTGGCTATCATCAGATGAAGATTCGAGAGAGTGACATCCCAAAGACAGCTTTTGTGACTAGGTATGGGCAGTTTGATTTCACCGTGGTGTCCTTTGGACTCACAAATGCTCCCGTATACTTCATGAACATGATGAATAAAGTTTTCATGAATGATTTGGATAAGTTTGTGGTAGTATTCATTGATGACATTCTTGTTTATTCACCCACCGCCGAAGAACATGAACATCATCTGAGAACCATGCTGGAGAAATTAGCACAACATCAGCTCTACGCAAAGTTTAGCAAATGTGAATTTTGGCTATAGGAAGTTGCCTTCCTAGGCCATGTACTATCAGCTAAAGGTGTCGCAGTTGACCCAGCCAAGATTGAAGCTGTGAAAGAGTGGGATCAACCCTGTAATGTGATAGAAATCAGAAGTTTCTTGGGATTGGCTGGATACTATTGCTGATTCATTGAAAACTTCTCCAAGATAGCCCATCCAATGACCAACCTTCTAAAGAAGACTAAGGAGTTTGAATGGATGCCCAAGTGCAAACAAAGCTTCCAGGAATTGAAACAGAAACTTACCACAACTCCTATGCTAGCATTGCCTGATATCAGCAAAGATTTCATAGTCTATTGTGATGCATCCCGTCAAGGACTTGGTTGTGTACTGATGCAAGATGGAAGAGTGATAGCATATGCGTCTCGATAGTTGAAAGAACACAAGAACCGTTACCCAACCCATGATCTTGAGTTAGCAGCAGTTGTGCATGCCTTGAAGATTTGGAGACACTACTTGATAGGCAACAAGTGTGATGTCTACACCGATCACAAGAGCTTGAAGTACTTTTTCACTCAAGAAGATTTGAATATGAGGCAACGCCGATGGCTAGAGTTGATCAAGGACTATGACCTGGAAATTCACTATCATCCAGGAAAAGCTAATGTAGTCGCAGATGCTCTCAGTCGCAAGAGTTACTGTCACACTTTAATCACTGAATCCATACCACCTGAGCTCAAGGAAGAGATTGATGATTTCCAACTAGAGATACTACCGCATGGCTTGTTGAATGAGCTCCGCATACAGTATGATCTCACAGATCACATCCATCAAGCTCAGAAAAGTTGTGAAGAGATCGAATATCTCCGTGGTCTGATGAAACTAGGCTACAAGACCAACCACCAGGAAGATGAACAAGGAGCCATCTGGTTCAAGAACAGAATCTGTGTTCCATCTGACCCAGTACAACGAGAGGAAATTCTGTCAGAAGCTCACGATTCCAAGTACTATATTCACCCTGGGGGATCAAAGATGTATCAAGACTTGAAGAAACACTTCTGGTGGAAAGGCATGAAGACAGACATTGTAGGACATGTGGCATGATGTGACACCTGTAATAGAGTCAAGGCCAAACATCAAAGGCCTGCAGGATTGCTGAAGCCTCTTGACGTTCCCGAGTGGAAATGGGAGAGCATATCCATGGATTTCATAGTTGGATTGCCCCGATCACAGAAAGGCAATGATTCCATCTGGGTGATTGTTGATCGTCTGACCAAGATTGCTCACTTTATACTAGTTAAGACCAAGACCAATGCTAAAAAATTAGCAGATCTATATGTTGAGCATATCCTTAGACTGCATGGAGCTCCTTCTAGTATTGTATCTGATCATGGTCCTTAGTTTGTGTCCCGATTCTGGGAAGCTCTACACAAGTCCATTGGAGCCAAGCTTGATTTCAGTACTGCTTATCACCTATAGATAGATGGATAGATAGAATGAGTAAATCAGATCTTAAAAGACATGCTTCGCGCTAGTGTACTGAATTATGGCTCTGATTGGGAGAAATGCCTACCCTATGCAGAGTTCTCTTACAACAACAGCTACCAAGCCAGTATCAAGATGTCACCATTTGAAGCTCTGTATGGCAGACCTTGTAAGACACCTTTGATGTGGTCCCAACCGGGTGAAAGATCGTTCTTTGATTCCGCTAAGATTCAAGATGCAGAAGGAGTTGCGCAAGTAAAGGAGAATTTGAGAGTTGCTCAAAGTCAATACAAGAGCTATGCTGACAAAAGGAGAAGAGAACTTGAGTTCAATGTGGGAGAATTCGTCTATCTCAAGGTATCCCCGCTACATGGAACTGCCAGATTCCATGTGAAAGGAAAGCTTGCCCCTAGATTTGTTGGCCCATACAAGATTTGCAAGAGGATTGGAAAGCTCGCCTACAAACTTGAGCTACCCGAGGAATTGATGGGTGTACATCCCGTATTCTATGTCTCACAACTACGCAAGTGTTTGAGAGTGCTCGATGAAGTAGTTCCAACTGATACACTTGACATTCAAGATACACTTGAGTATAAAGAACATCCTATCAGAATTCTGGGCAGAGATACCAAAGAGACCCAAAGCAAGACTATTCCTATGTGCAAGATCCAATGGAGCAACCACACAGAGAGAGAAGCAACATGGGAGAAAGAGTCTGACCTTCGGCTACACTATCCTTATCTCTTCGAAGAGTACGTTACGCTTTAATCTCGGGGACGAGATTCTATTAAGGGGGTAGGACTGTAACAACCCAAAAAAACATACACTAAAAATACCAACTACAAATTTTTTCTTAAAACCCCCATGTGATGATGAGAGACATTTGTAGGAGCTAACCCTAAGTGTTGCATTAGTCCTCATCACCTTGAATTTATTTTACCACATAGCGTACATCAAGTTGCATTATATTCAACATGGTGATTTAGACTCTTTTGCCTTATGTGATGTTTAACTAACTTACTTAATATTTATGATAAACCCTAACCAAATTGGCAACAAATAAAAGAGAAAGGAAAGAAGAGGGAACAGCAGCAGCCTAGGCCTGCTCGCCCTTGCGAACCAGCTCGCCTGCCCTCCCACTCGGGCACGCGGCCCATGAAGCTAGCCCAGCATCACCCTACCGCCCGCGCGTGCACAAGCCACTAACGAGCCGGACCCGCCCATTAGCCGTCACACACTACACGCCACCGCATCAGGACAAGCTGACAAATGGGCCCCCTCTGACAGCCGCACAGCAATAGGGTCTTCTTCCTCCCCATGCCAACCTCTCCCACATGACCAGGAGTCGACCAACATGGTAGGCGTGGGCCCAGGGTCACGCAAATCACATGACCTTGTTCCCCCTTGCGCCGCGCCTACGCTACCGCACATGAGCCATCGGATGCGCCGTGCACATCGCCACCGCCCGATCGCCGTCCGCCATTGGAGCCCTTAGAGCTCGACTATAAAAGCCAATGTCCGTGAGCCCTAACCCTCAGCCCGTTCACCGCTGCCGCTGGTGGCACAGCACCACATAGCGTCAAGCCGATAGTGAGGAAGGAGGGAGAAGCAAGGTGGAGAAGGAAGGCGTTGTGGGAAGGACCTCGCCGAAGCCAGGAGCACCGCCCCGATCAGCTGCAGCGACGTAGCTGCTTAGCATGGCACTGCATCGCCTCATCATGACCTCGCCTCACCACTGCACTGCCATCCTACCGCCATGAACCCTATGGTAAGCCATCTGGCTGAGACCACCTCCCTAGCCAAATGGAACGTGCACCGCCATGATCGAAACCTTGCTGAAGCTTCGAGCTCCGGCCTAGCCCAACTAGTTAGCTAGGGAGACTGCCATGGCCATGCTTGCCATGACCCAGGACGCATCATGAGCGCTGCCATCAGCCAAAAGGAGGACCACAGCCATGACGAGAGTCACACCATGCTCACCTTAGCCAAAGGAGAAGCCCACCGGAGCCCTACGTTGCCACACCGCACCTCGTCGGAATGCTACCGCCTCTGTTTTGTCCCCACCACTGTGGCCAGAGCCACTGGGAGCACCAGGAGCTCTGTCAACACACCCACCATGGCCATAGAAGCACCGGGGAGCTCACACGCTCCTCGAACTGGGCTCTCGCTACCACTGCAGCCCTATCCATGCACACTGACGAACCCACGCCACCATTCACTGAGGCCGGGACCCTATGAAGCCCCATCCACCACCTTGACCCCACTGCTACACTCGCCAAGGCATGGGAAGACTATTGCCTACCTTAATTGTGCACCAGTACCGCCCAAGAAGCTCGCCGGTGACTTCACCACTGGCGGGAGCACGCCGGGGAAGAAGCAAGGGATTTTCCCCCTCGCCGACCATGACCTCGTCGACCACGACTACGTCGACCACATCCTGAGCAGCTCTATCGAGCAGCTCCGACCACGACCTCGCCGACCATGACCACGCCGATCATGTCCCGAGCAGCTCCGTCGAGCTCCGACAATGACCACATCGTGCACGTGAACCAAACCCTAGGAAGGAGTAAGTGGACTAAGTCCATCATGGACCGGCTCTGCGGTCTATGGACCAACGCAGGCGGGTTCACCATGAACCGCGCCTCACCTGCGGTCGTGGATCACGGCCTGTTAGTGGCCTAGTAAGACAACGTGGCCGCACCAGCACGTGCCATGTGGCAGGCCAAAGCCCAGCCTGTATCCAGGCCCAACCGGCACAGTTTGGGCCTAGCCTATATTGACCATTGACCGGTCAACGTTGACCATTGACCAGGGCCACATGTTAGTGACACCGCCAGTGGGACCCCACCTGTCAGTACCAGAACTGAGCCGATGACGTCATGCTGATGTCCACGTGGACCAGTCACAGTGTGACACATGTCAGCCCAGGATTAATTCAGCCCTTTTTCCATTTTCAGAGATGATTTAAACTTCGGAATTCATAACTAATTCATACGAACTCAGAAGAATGCAAGACCAGGACCAAAATTCATCTAAAATCAAGCTCTACGCAACGAACCCATGTTTGAGTGTATTTGGCTCTTTTGAATTTTCATTGCTTCTTTATGCTATTCTATAGACATCGCTAACGCGACTATAATTCGAACGTATGCAGACTTGGAGGAGAACCAGACAGACGAGGATCGGGAGTATCGTGAGGAGTATGGAGACGACTACACTGAAGGTGCCACATCCCACCCAATCTCATAGCACTTATTACGCATGGCTAATATAGAACTGCTATCGCTTTACTTACTGATATAATCATACTATGATAGGACTTGCATGGTAGTATGCTTACTTGATGGCCTTTACCTTGATGCAACCTTACCCCTGCATACCCTGCTACTAGGCTAGACACATGCTTACTGCTATATTTCATTGCTTACACTTCTACTATGCTTGTACTACATTAATGCGTGGTGGAAACTGGTGTTATCTAGACTGTGGGGAGAGTGCTGCGTGTGTGACTTGGGTGTGTGGAGGGTGAGGGTTGTGTCGACCAAGTTGGAGTATACGATGAGCCTGGGGCAAGTCTGGCCATGGGGTGCTACCTAGGCACCCCTAGAATGGATACCTGTGGTGGGTAAATGGTATATGAGGTGGTCCTAGGTGTGAACCTATGATGGGAGGAGCCCGGGATGGAGGTGCTATGGTGGCACGATAAATGGAAACCTAGATGGAGACATTCTAGCTTGGTCATCCCTAAGGACTTATTAGTACTCAGATTCACCAGGAAGCCTTACGTACCACTCGCCCTATATGGTGCGGGACGGCCGGACTACTTGGTAGGATATTGCCACTACTGCTAGGTTGATAGCAGACAGTGTAAGGAGGTACGGGGCGCGGAGGATCCCCCCACACCCTTCTGAGACTTCATGGGGACCTTGTGGACCCGTCTCACGACTCACAGTTTTAGCCACCCTAGACTAGGCTTGGGGTGTACTAGGGCTGAATGGTAGAGTGGCATTATCCTAGGCTAGCAAGCGGCCAGAATCAGCCCAGTTGACGATGGTCAGCGAGGAAGGCAGATCCTGTGGTTATGTAAAACCTCTGCAGAGTGTATGGTTGATCGATCGATACATGTGCCGACTTGTCGGCTATGGACCTTTCCTAGGTTTCGCTTAAACTAGATAGTGAGATGAGTCCTTCTATTCTTCCCCTATGAGAGAGTGTCGGTCGTAGCCAGGGGCTACGGACCTTGAGGCAGTGCCGAGAGGGAGTCGACCTATTGACTGAGCGATGGTATGGTGGTGATGTGGTGATGATGTGGATATGGTGGTATATCGATCCCAGGATCAAAACCTGTCTCTAGATGGGGAATGGGGTGGAATGTGTGTGGGAATGGTGTTAAAACTTGATCAACTATTATTATATACTTGATATGCTAAAACATAGGAAACCCCAGCCTTATAGGTTCCTTTTGATTATATCCAACTTGCATCCAATTTCCACAAAGCAATGCTCATAGGGTGGGAATGGCCAGTACAAATCATACTGATAAATTTTGGCACACAGGTTCTGCTGAGGAGTATAGCTCCGAGGAGTTTGACGGATGAGGGGTTCGTTCCTACGCTCGAGTTCGGCGATCTTATCTTCAAGTTGTTCTGAATGAATGCTACTTTTTGATTCCGCCAATGCAGCAATGTAATAATTTATGTAATTCTGCACTATTTGTACTCTGATATTATCGTTGTATGGATGTGGTATTCGACTGGAAATTTGGGTAATATGATCTACAATGGTCTTATTACACTTCGACTCTGTGGTTTTCCCTTCGCGGAAATCGGGTCGTTTCAGTGTCCATCATGAGCCATGGGATCTAGATCTCTAGAGCAGAGGTCTGGGATGCGAGTGAAGGCTGTCGTGAGTGCTGGCCCTTCGACGCTGATGAACTCATTGTTCTTGTGGCGGATGTTGCCAGCCATCGCTTCATGCCAACTATCGGTGTTCCATAAGCTAAACTAGTAAACTTATATGATTATCACGCTGCTCTAGGAAGATGATGGTAGCATCCAAAAGACACGAGGATTTATACTGGTTCAAGCTAGAGCCCTACGTCTAATCTCAGAGATGATCGAGTGCATGATCCTCACTTGAATGCTCTGAAGTTCTTACAATGGGGGGTGCAAGAATGGTGGAAGAGGTAGGAGAGCTAGAGCTATGTGATGGGCTATCTGAAGGGAAGCTTTAGGAGCCCTACTATGGAGTAAGAATGAGAGAATCAGTTCGGATCCCCAAGATGGGTGCCTTGGCTGCCCTTATATAGAGTTTAGGGCCAGGGTGTATACAAAGAAGAAGGTTCTCCCGACTGAAGGGTCATGAGCCTGAGGGAGGTCCTAGCAAACTTGGCTTGCAAGCTACATCATCTTGTGGTGCATGTCTTGGCATGGTTGTCATCATGGTCCCATGGCCACATCATGGCATGGTGTGACGTGGTGCTACTATGCCAGTCATGGCGGCACTATCAGCACGGTGGAAGTTTGCCAGCCATCCCGTGTGATGTGGTCTCCACCATGGTCTTCGTCATCGGCTCCTAATTTCCTAGGGCTTCGTACATGAGTTGGTAGCCTCCCCCGGGTCGTCGGTCACCATGTTGGCTTGAGGAGCTAAGGGCCACGATCCTGGTCGATGGGGTCATGGCTCCCGCTGGTCTGCATGGCCTCTAAGTCAACACCCTCGTCGTGGATCCCATCTCGTAGTGGGTAGAATCATACATGCGTCTTGTCGGGCCATATCTAGCCGGTGGGCTCTATACTATCCATCACTGCCTTGGGTGGTGTTGTCTTGTCTGAGCTACGTGGCATAGGGATGGCGTCTGACTGGACCGAGGTGACTGATGTCCCTTTGGTCCTTGCGAGGTTAGTTTTGTGTGCTTGTTCTTGTCAAAGTAGGCACGTTGGACAGGGCTCGACCTCTCCCCGTTCCTCCCAGGGGTCATGATAGTGGAGAGGTCGTGCGTCTCCCGAGTGCCATTTGGCTAAGGTAGGAGGAAGGGGTCGTGGCTGTCCCTGGACTTAGCGTTTGTCCTGGTTCATTTTGCCTAGCTAGGCCTTAGTTGTTCAGGCTTTCATTAGCTGATGTGTCGTGGGCTGCTCGGCCTTCTAGTTAATCAGTGCCTTGAGACACCCTGGGGTTATAACCCCAACAAGTGTCAACACTAGTGACAAGTTAGATATTTTATTGTATTTACATGGTTCACGTTTCATTTGAGCATTTCTAGAAAACAGACCATCTGGTTTTGAAGGTGTGGCTCCATTGACAAAATGGACTTCACTGTCCCAAAGCATTGGTCGATATGGTCCAACTAGACAAGTGGATGATCCAGTTTTGAGTCCAAATGACCACTACAGGAAAATGACCCTAATGTCACAGAGCGCATTGCAATTGCATTGTAATAGGTTGGTGTTATTTCCATAGTTTGCAAAAAAAAACATTGCCCTTTTTGTGATAGAAAAAAACATTGCGCTATGTCAACATTGTTGCCACTAATTTCTTGCGTTGAGATAATCTTAAATTTCTTTACAAGAGGTTGGTGTAATTGCCACCATTGTTAAAATGGTTGTGATAAGTTGATATTATTGCCATGTATGTTTCTGCCTTGTGATAATCTTGAATTTCATTGCAATACGTAGGTGTTATTGCCCCAAATTATATGGTTATATTTAGTTTCTAAAACATGATCCACATGATAAACATCACTTGAGGGTCGGCAAGAGGTTGAATCATCGAGAAGCGCGCAAGCTTCACCCTAGTCATCGTTGGAGCCCCTCGCAAGAAACCCTCGCAAGGGCCAAGCTCTCGGTCGGCTAACTCCATGGATAGCTACCATCAACTTCTTAAAGTAGCGAGCATCAAATAGTTACTAGCATCTTGAATTCAAGCATCTCAAAAGCAAGTACTCGGGAATAAGTAAAAAAAATCATTATTGACCAAAATATATTAATTTGAATGTCATCGCTGAATACCGTTATCAATTTAGTATCTAGGATTACATGAATAAGCAATAGTCTCCAACCACTAATCTTGGCTCATCAAGTTCAGAGGAAGAGAAAAAATGAGTTAGTAGCTTTTGCAAAGAAATTGCTGAGGCCTCATCCCCCAAGACCCGGGAACCACTAGACCTTCTAAACCCATAGACTGCTAAAGCGTCAGTAGATTTTTTGGGAAAGTAGTATCCTAGCAGACTAAGTACTTAAGGGTCTCTACTCAGGCGAAGGCTACATGTAAGCAGTAAGACACAAAGCTCAATTAGGGTTTCATTCATTCTTTGGTCTATCTCTTACATGGGGTTTGTTTTCCCCTTTTATAGGTCATTGTACAATGTAGAGTTCTTTAGATCTATGCCCTCCAACCGATGGAGCATATTCTGGGGATATACCCGTACAACTGCAAACCTTCAGGGGTATCTTAGGCCTTCTCCCTTCTAACCGCCTTACTTGATGGGCCTTGCCTTGAGCCCGCTGGAGGCCCAACATGCGTGTGGAGCATGCCTTCTTCGAGAACCTTGTCTTCGAGCGACAAAGGCTTGACCTCTGTCGGACTTCACTGATTCCCATGTTGAACCGTCGTGCATTCACCCCAGCAGTCTCCGTGACACCCGCTATGGGTCATCCTTCAATGTGCTCCGGTCCTTCAGCAATGGTGCCTTCGCTGACCATGAGCCTTCGCACTATCGGGTAAGCGAGGCCGAAGGTACCTACAAGAGTCCTGTTTGGAACAAAGATAATAGCCCATATTATGATCCAATCTGTTAGATATACGAAGATGTGACAAAAGGTGGCATCCCTTCATATATGTGTCCCAACAATTCCCCCTTGAGGGTCTAGTCTGGCAAGCAGGCCATGAAGCTCACTTCTTCGTTGATATTGGGTCATGAAGGCTTCCCCCATCTCCCCCTCACAGCTCGTTGTACCAAACCATGATGGTGTGACGTGTTCTTTCCTGATTGGTTGTGGAGGCTCTAGAACCGACACATCGCTGAATAGATGTGACTGTTAGTGGCCGAATTTGAAGCGCCTACCCAGTGGCTATAAGAGGGGGGGGGGGGGGTAGGTGAAGGCTCCCCCCACTTGAACTCATTAGCCATCACTTTCTTAGCTTTTGCCCTCTTCATACCTTCGCTTAGTTTTAGCTTCCAAAGCCTTTGGAGGTGGCTCCCCCCGCTAGCCGACACTCTCGATGGGCTTCATTTAGTGGCCCATACTCTCGCTTACTCGATGTGAGGGCCAGTGAGTGGGATAAGTATTATGAAGAGTGTATGATGGTGAGTGCGAAGGCTAGCTCAAGAAGATCTTGCCAACATTGAGGCATTAGTCAGAGACCTGGTTCCTAAAGGCAAGGAGAAGAAAGCTACGATGAAGAAGACTTGGGACTTTTGGGCCTTCGCTCATGATGAAGGAGATGATCAACTAGCTGGCTGCAAAGAGGTGCTTCCCTAAAGACAAAGGGAGGCCTTTGGGAGGTGTGACAGTTCCTCAATTGGACCTGCATGAGGCTATTGTCTTCAAGGATTTTTTCTCCAGCAGTCTTCACTTCCCAGTGGTTACTTTCCTTCGGCTAGTTCTGTGGTTGTTTAAGGTACAGATTCATCACCTTGCTCCTAATGGCTTTTGTACACTTAGTAAGTTTTGCTGGGCATGCGAGTCATATGGTTCTGAGCTGGACATGGACACCTTCTACGCCTATTATGAGCTCTAGGGGCAGCCGAAGAAGGTCACGGTGGGGAAGGTTGCCTTCGAGGCTCAATTTGGTAGCTGCACGTCATGGCGAAGAGGTCTCCAAAGAAGGAGGAGAAGCTTGAGATATCCTTCGCCTAGCGTAACAAGTGGGATAAGGACTAGTCATGATACTGGTTTTATGTGAAAACCTCTAGCATGAACACCAAGGACAAACATGGGAACAAGGTTGTTCGCTACCCCCTCGCCTCTACCATGGAGGATATGAGGCCTTCAATGCATTTGGCCACGAATGTTAATCCAGCACGAGATGCCTATGACATGGCCTTTGCCACCGCCTACCGCTACTCCAGGGGCCATGATCTAGTGGAGGAGATGGTGGTCGCTAGATTCTGGCCATTGGGGAAAGAAAGTAGACCTAAGATGACCCTAGAGAAGGTGAAGTTGCTAGTTTTCAGAGAAGTGAAGGGTGTCTGGTTCCCTCGCTTTGGATTTAAGCTTGATGAAGGCAGAAGTGGCGCAGAGGTCATCGCTCAGGTAGAAGCCACGACCTCTAAGATACTCATCGACATTTCAGAGCACGAGTATCTCGCCCGGCAGGCTATTGGAGACACCATGCCTCACTTGAATCGAGTCTTCGAGGAGATGGACATGAACACAATCCATAGGCTTGAACACGAACCAAGTGCTTTAGGTGATGAAGAACAGGTTGGTGAGCTTTCTTTCTCAGTTTGGAGGCTCAATCTCTCAAGGAATCGGAGGGGAATCAATGGGAGAAGCTTGAGGTGCTCCAATGGAGTAAGAGGGAGGAAGAGATCTGCTTTGGTGAGTCTAAGATGCCAATGGTTGAAGGTGACCATTGGGGGGAGAAGGGAGGTGAAGGAAATACCCCCTTCTCCAATGGTCACTGCCGCTCTACCTAGATAGCCTAGAAATGAAGATTGTAAGGGATGTTGTCCAGGCTAGGTATTAGAGGATATTTGGTGGATAATTTAGCAGTTAGTTGCACATTGAAGCTTGTGAAATGTATCCCCTTTGTAGTAGATTTTTCCTAAACTCAATTTCAAATATAAATGAATTATAAACGCCTTTGAGTCGGATACCACGTCCTTTTGCAATTGGGGGCTCCACCATTATGTGTATAATCCTCCTTTTAATTTTACATGCTTGTCATCTCGATAAATCTCGTTAGTTCACTAATTATGTGGTTATTATCACCAAAACTCACAATAGGGCTTGATTGCACTTACAAATAGACCCATTCTTACCGCTTCCATCAGAATTGCAGCGCATCCCAACAATTCAGCGTGAAAAGCATCCTACATAAATGCTTCTCCTCCCGCACTGGCCTTCACAAACATCCCATGGTCATCTCTTATAATGAATCCCTAGCCGCCTGACCCTGTATCAGTATCAAAAGCTCCATCTGTGTTCACTTTGAAAATACCGCTATGTGGCTTCCTCCATTTTGGCTTCTGATGGGTGTCCAGCAACAGACAGGGTTTCAGTTTTCTTCTAGAACCTGGATGTCAGGTAAGCCGTTAGATATGCAATTTCACCACTATTCTCCGTCGCCCCACCTCTCCCCACCAAAGCCACAATAACATCGCAAATGTTTGTGATATAAAATCAGATGTCATAAATGTTTGTGAAATAAAAAAATCAATGCCATAGTTTTATGACTTGAACACCTAAATGTCAAAAGTTATCATTAAAGACTCATCTTTTGACGTTGGATTCTTCATCAACTTGACGTCACAAATGGCCACTTATGATATAATTTTCATGTATTATGACATATTTCAAATGTCAAAAGATGGGATGTTTCTTGTAGTACGTGAGCTGCATCTTCTGATAAAAATTTAGAATCCTCTCCATCATTTCCTCTCTGAGCTAGCTTCGGCAAAGTCCTGTATCCCCTCTTCCAGGTTCAACTCCCTCCATATACATTTGACCTCTTTACATTTGAGAAAAATGTGGCCTCCACCTTCGTCAAGCCTTCTGCACATACAACAAGTGATGTCGATCTTTTGGTGGGCGTGTGTGAAAGCATCTAGGCCCCTAGTTGGGTTTTGGTGATTAATGACAACACAAGATTACTATGACTAACATGTGTTTTATAGAGGCAAATTGAGTTAGGTCATGGTAATGATGTTTGATTGGGCAATTATAATTTTCATGCCCCTATCGATGGAAATCATTTTGGTTTTCAAAGGATGGACGACAAGGTTAAGGACAGACTAGTTCAAAGTGTCAATTGGCATTGGAGAGACACTTAGAGTAGTTTAGGACTTTGTTTTTCCTTTGGCTGTACTACTAAGGGGGTTGTGAACTAGTAGCTTGACCTAGGTGAGTCTAATGGTTTAGGTGTGGTGCACACTTGTCAAACTTAGCACTAGGTAGCTCAGGGTTGGCCCTAAGATCGATTGGAGACAAACTCATTAATGAAGATGTTGAATTGGAGGTGAATTGAGTGCTGATTGTACTAACCGGACGCTGAAGTAGGTGTGACAAGACGCTATGGCGTCGGTTTCGATCAGTGGTGGCGCGTGCAGCAAAATTTCAGGCGTCGACCGGATGCTGATGCTGAAGGGAACTAGACGCGTAGCTTGGTGCTACTGTAGCAGCGAGTCTTGGCTCTATGCAGGATCAGACACCAGATAGGTAAGGACTAGATGCTCGGCTTGCGAAGTCCGATCAATATCAGTAAGCATCTAGAGAGGAAATTTGGGGACCAGACACATCTGGTCATGAAGGACCGAACTCAGCCCTGCATCTGGTCACTCTAATGGTCAAATCTGACAACCTGATGTACTATAGCCATTGGCTACTGACCGACGCATCTGGTCATTACGAAAATTGTTGAGTTGGACCCCAGGGTATGTTTTAAGTGGGGAGTATAAATACATCTCCTACTCATCCAATTTAGCTCTCTTGCCCATTTGTTTAGCTGAGAAATACTTTTGGAGTGCAAGGGAGAGCAAGAGCCTAGTGGGGTGATTGAGATTTGGGAATCCAAGATTAAGGACCTCATTAGTGCATAGGGAGTAGCAAGTGTGCATCCACCTTTCTCATTAGGCTTGTCGTGGTCAAGTGAGAGTTTGTGCTTGTTACTCTTGGTGATCGCCATCACCTAGATGGCTCGGTGGTGATTGGAAGCTTGGTGATCATCTGGCGGAGCTTGTGGATGACCAAAGTCATCTTGTGAGCGGTTGTGAGTGATTCACCATGATAGAGTGTCAAAGAATTAGCCCATAGAGAGCACTTGGTCCTTGCAGGGATCAAGGAGCTACACCCTTGCGCGGGTGCTCCAATGAGGACTAGTGGGGAGTGATGACTCTCTAATACCTTAGAAAAATATCACCGTGTTCCTCTCCCTCTCTTTACTTTGAGCATTTACATTTGAGCAATTCAATTTATGTCTTTACATTCTTAGAATTGTCATGATAGAGTAGGATTAGAACCTAGGGTGCAAAACTTTTGTGCGGTAGAACAATAAAAATACTTTTAGGCATAAGGGGGTGAAATGGGCTAAGTGTAGGGCTTAATTATTGCAAGAAATTTAGAATTAGCCCAATTCACCCCCTCTTGGGCATCTTGATCCTTTCAATTGGTATCGGAGCCTTGTGCTCCTTGATTTAGGCTTAACCGCCTAGAGCAAGATGTCCCACAGGGATGGACTCCCTCTTGTCTTTGAGGGAAGATTTTCCTTATTGGAAAATTCGCATGGAGGTGTACCTAGAGGCTATAAATGTTGGTGTGTATAGAGCTGCCACTCAAGGCTTCCCAAAACCTAAGGACCCCGCCAACCTTGTTGGTGATGAGGCAAATTACTAGAAGTGGAATGCAAAGGCTAGAGACACTCTTTTTAGAGGCCTTTGCAAGGACGTCTTTAACCATGTGCGGAACCACAAATATGCCCATGCACTATGGTCGGACATTTGTGTGCTCCATGAGGGAACCAAGAGTGAGCATGAGGAACGCTATCACCTTGTGATGAAGAAGCTTAATTCATTTGAGATGCTTCCTAGTGAAAGTGCTAATGAAATGTATTCTTGCATGAATGTTCTTGTAGAAGAGGTCAATGGACTTGGACTCACTCAAATGCAACCATCCGATGTTGTGATAAAGATCTTGAGTGTTCTCCCCATTGACAAATATAGGCATATTGTGACGATGCTTCATCAAGGTGATCTTTCCACCGCTACGCTAATTTAAATATTGGAAAAGATCAATGCACATGAGATATACATGCACATCACTCCTCAAGAGGGCTATTCCTCTTCAAAGAAGAAAGATTTGGCATTCAAGGCTAGCCAAGAGAAGAGAAGCAAAGAAAAGATTGCTCATGATAGTTCAAGTGATGATGAAGTTGATGATGCAAGTTTTGCTCTCATGGTGAGAAGAACCACCAAGATGCTCAAAAAACTAAACAAGAATGGTGTCAAGTTCGATGGTAAGAAGAAGAAATTCTTCACTAGTAGTAGAAGGAAGCCCATCTACAAAATGGATTGCTACAATTGTAGAGATCTTGGTCATCTAGCTCATCAATGCCCCAAACCCAAGAAAGACAAGTTCAAGAAGAAATACAAGGGAAAGAAAGATGACTCAAGTGATGATGATGATGAGAAGAAGAACAAGCCATACAAGAAGAAGGATGATAAGAAGAAGGAATATCACAAGAAGAAAAATGGCAAGGCTTATATTGTTGGTGATTGGCTCATGGACATTGAATCATCAAGTGGCTCATCCGATGGTGAAAGTGACAATGAGAAGGAGAAGGTGGCCACACTTGTGATTGGTTCTTCACTATCTCCACTGACCCCACCGCCATCATCCTCTACACACCTATGCCTCATGGCCAAGGGTGAATGAAAGGTACAAAGAGATGATGATAGTAGTGGCGATGATAATGCTAGTGATGGTGAGAATGGTAGTGATAGTGATGAAGAATTTGAATCACCCTCTTATGATGATCTTGTCAAATTGCTAAACCAATACACTAAAATAATTAGAAAGACAAGAGCTAAAAATGAGAAGCTAGAACTTGAGAATGATTCACTCTTAGCAAAGTACGACTGTTGGCATTTCTTAACGTTGCTACTAAGAATAAGGTTTTGAATTTAATCTCTAGCAACGACGCCAGAAATGCGTATTGGTATTTACTTGTGACTTGACAGAATAAATATATGAATGAAAGGGATCTTCAACCGCACAGATAATATACCATTGTAGCACTTCACCCGGGAGTATACTAGGTATCATTATTTATATTTTTACCATAGGGAAGGACATGCAGTTGGAATATATAGATAACTCATACTTATGATGGAGAAATAAACCATAACCAAACTTCTACTCACAATAGGGGTAAGTCAAGAGATAAATGTATATGAATAGTAAGCAATAACTAATCATTGATCACACAGAGTACTCCTTTCTATGGCATTAGCATGGCTAAGTACAATATTAGAGGAATAATTGTTAAATCATTCTTAATTACAAGTCAAAGCATACCTTGATTAGTGCAATTACACTTAGTAGTCATGGCTAAGATCAACTTCATATCTACACATAAGGGATATTAATAAGGAAGATCAAGAATAGAGTATGTCTTCCTTCGTAACTAGATCCTACTTGTCCTATATTCGGGGAGTGGACTACAAAGGACTCAATGGGAGTGTCACATCCATGATCTACCACATGTCCCAGAATATAGGGTGCATCCACACGTAAACAACGTATAAGCACCACGCTTACACAATGTTGACCACTCACCCCGTGTACACCAGAGCGAGCGCTATACGAATTTATGCTTGAACATAATGATAATTTAGCTATACTAAGCATATAATCAAAGTAAACGATGAACATGATAACTAGGAACATGATTAATACAAAGAACAATGTCATAATAATTGTAGCAAACATATAAAAATAATGAGAGATACAAAAGAGAGGGGGTACATAAGCTATACCAAGCCATGCTCTTGACAAGATCAAGAATCCAAGCGAAGCTTGCCTCCCTCTAGATCTAGCCTAGGTAGCTATGCCCTAGAATATGGTGGAGCTCTAAGGATGATTAGGGTTTCTGTCTTCTCAAATGACTTATTGCCTCAGGGGGGTGGCAAGGGCTGGCATATATAGGTCAGAGCATTAATTATGAGCCCTCGGATCAAACCGACTTGAATGGATGGCATAGATACAACCTAGGAGGCAATGGAGAACCGATGTCATGAGGCGGAGGCTGACAGTGGCCCCCATAGGTCAGCCAGTATATAGGTGGGGCCAGCCCCACCTGGTGGCCTCTCGCCCTTCGCCGTGGTGTGGTGTCCTCTAGTGTCTTCTAGATCCTTCTGGTGCTGTTTATGCCGAGGATAAGTGTGATTAATTCTGACATATTGGTCCACCTTGTTAGTTTTTTGAATAAACCCTACTAAAAATATAGATTCACCAAAACTTGTGGAATTTGTTAGTTTAAACACTATGTCTCAAGTTCTTTGCTCAACCATTATTCTAGAGTTTTTTGTAAGTTTTAAAAATAAAACTTAGAGCTTCCTTTGTATGACACTCTCAAGTTTCTCAATATATGTGGTATTTGTGGATCCTCACCAAGGCAATAACGATGTTACACCTTTCTCTTCCTACAACTAAGGCTTATGTGGAGCTCGTAGGAGTGGAAATAGCATGAAAGAGCATACTTGCAATACATATATTGTAAAGTCAAACCTCGAATCCAAAGAGAGTTGAGTCATACAATCAAATCAAGATGTGTATGTGTGTGGATGTATATGGTGGATATATATGGTGGCTAACCTAATTCTACTGTGTTGCTTGAAAACATATCCCTCTTTTGAAACTTGAAAACAACTTTGCAAGAGAACATGGTCTATCTTATTTATCTTTTCTTTTTTTTTCAGGCGGGCATCGGAGTAACCATTGTTTTCAATATCTCTGACACTTGTACATTTTTTCTCAGCATTTTTTTATAAATAACTTTTGCATAGACACATACTTCTTTTTGCAAGAAAACTTTTTGAGAGATAGCAACAAGAACTTTTGGAGCATTTATTTGGTGGATATCCTATCAAGCATATTTTTGGGTGTTCATTCCTAGTGTAGGAGTAAAACATTTTTGGGTGGATCTAGATGGACGAACATGTTTTTGCGTCCACCCCTGGTGTAGGAGTAGTGCATATGTGGGTGGTGTGTACATGATCTTGATTTTATGAGTATGACAAACCTCTCATAAGGGTCAACAAAGCTTGACTAAACTCAATGCAAAACAAGCAGCATATATGAGTGGAAGTTTTCTAGTCTAAATATCATATATGGTTCTGGTAGGAATTCAAGCTTTGTCATACAGGAGCTCATCATGTAACATTTTTATGTTTTTTCCAAAAGATACATCTCCAGAACTTTAGTATCACTTGGAACAAGATAAATAGTAGCTCAGACCTTCTCATGTCATATCCGTCAATTACCTAGACTTAGATCAAGCATATGGTACTGACGAGTTTCAAGTTTAGAGTAAATTCTTATATCAAAATAGTCGGTTTTCCACTGCCTCTTAGGTTGCATCTTTGCCATCCATTCAAGTTGGTTTGATCCGAGGGCTCAAGATTGATGCTCCGGCCTATATATACCAGCCCCTACCCCCTCCCTAAGGCCATCCTGAAAACCCTAATTCATATCTCTCATTCAGATCAAGACACAATAGGATGATTAGATCTAGAGCTCGCCAATATAGTAGATTAGTAGCTCAGGAGTGAGTGTCGATTTAGGCTCATGCTCAAGTTCCGGATCTAGTCTTAGAGGATTGGTGAGGCCTTGTATCTTCACTTCTACATCTTGTAAGACTTATTATCAAGTTATCATATTCTTATCTACATGGCTATGCTTACTTTGAATATATATAACACTTAGTTAAGGTTATCATTACTTTTGTGTGCGGGTTCTTAGAGCGCTTAGCCTGCTAGTTGCCGGTTGGGCTAAGTAGCTAAGCCTCATATAAGCATGGTGCTTATATGATGCTCTGCCTGTTAGTACACCCTATTCCCTGGTTGTGTGGTAGCAGCAGGTGGTGATAGTCTTGTCTATCCTTTGTAGTCCACTCCGAATTGAATAGTTTCTTAAATTGTAGGACCGTAGTCACGTCAGTAGAGTTGTCTTTTGTGGATGCCCTTCCGTCTAAGCGACATCCCGAAGTGCACAAGAGTAGAGTTGGTCTTAGCTATAGTTGGATGTATATATACTTTGACCATGTAAAAAGAATGTCATAGGAATCTACCTTCCCCGTTGTTCTCCCGAGTTGACTAGTTATTTATCTTTATAAGATCTATCCCCTGAGTGTCATTATGTTTAATTCCTATCATTACCTTTAAGCCCCTGCTCTAGCTATGCTGGTATGTTGATTAGTAGATACTCCTTTGTTAACCAATAAATCTTTATTCCATTGTTTCCCTGTGGTAAAATATAAATAACGATATCTGGAATACTCCCGGTAAAATGCTACACTAATGTTATGTGCGCTTGTGGAATCCTTAATATTATATTTGCACTCACAAACGTCAGCAAGCATTTTTGGCGCCGTTGTCGGGGAAACAATTGGCATAAAGATTTAGATCATTAACATACCGCTAGCTTTTGTTGGATTAACCATGTTCTGTTATATTATGAAATAGATAGGACAGCAGACGCCATTTTGACCTTCCGGCAGGCTTTCACAAGAAAAGAAGAAAGACAGTGAGGAACCCAGGGAGCCTGAACATTCAAGATCTATCAACACTGGAACCCTGCCATCTCTCAAGTTTGCATAGATATATATATTATTCTAACCATGTGTAGATTGGAGAAAAAAGGTCGACATCACAAGAATTCAAATCACATCTCAAGTGACGAATACAAACGCTGCACTACTCACAAATTCCATCATGTGAGTCATGGTAAGTATGATCAAGAAATGTGAGAAAGTCTTACTCATGGACTCTAAACTTGATGAGTAGTTATCTTTTAATTTCTTGCATTCCACTACATGTTAACATGGAATAATCCATGCATCCATTCTGTTTAGTTTGAACTTTTCTCATATCCACAACATGTTTAGTTCCTTTTATATATCCATCCCACTTGCATCTTTATGAAAAAAATATGAACACATGAAGGCTCATGATTAGTAAAAAAACAAAAATTCCTCGCCATGATCATGCTCTTTCATCTCCATTTAAGTACATCTCCACAGTGCTTTCATGCTACCTTTGTCTGCCATAGTAAGTTTTGGTTTGGAAGTACTGGACATACTTCCAAAGGCTTTTTAAATTAAGCATGGTGCTTAGGTTAAATTGTCTTCCTTAATCAAATTAGACATGAAGTCCAGTTTGGTTATTGAACTAAAAATTGCTTTAGTGGACACCGGTCATTTTTGTTGGACTAACCCCTACAAGGAACTCTCAAATTCAATCGGGGTAAGTCAAGAGATGAATTCACATCAAAGATGAATCAAGGCATGTGATGAACTCCAATAACATTGCACAAAGAAGACCCAGTTCATTCTTCATGGAAGGAAAAACTTTGAGTATCAAAAGTTTATTTACTTATCTTTTGTTGCAAGTTACTTGTGCCATGAACCATGTTAGAATGTAGCAACCACATAAAATTTATTACAAGAACAAAATCTATGCTAAAGTAATCCTAAAACCATCCTTTCATTAGTATAGAGGAAAATTACAAAAGTTATGGACAACCCATATTTCAAATTCATTGTATTCCCTCGGGTATGTGTCTATTAACATTTTGCAGGAAGAATGATATAAGCTATGCCTGTTCAAGGTTTGGTATGAACCTACCAAACCACCACTATAGTTGTGGAAGTGGATGAAGAAATCAACAGGCTAAGAGCAACATCAAAAGACAACCTAGCATTAAGCTTTCCAAGACTCAAGCTTGGATGCTGATGAGAATCACGATGCAACCCACCTTGTATTATCCAGAATACGTCTACTCCCATCTTCGGAGACACCGATTCACACATCGACAGCAAGAACCAGGACAACAAGATGCCACTGCATCATGGCGTGCAATCTCGTGTCAACAAAATGTCATCAATGAGTGGTGGTCTATCGATGGTGTCTCACGGAATCATGAAAAATCATGGGCACAAGAAGACATCCGTAAGTCATCAGAGATGAAGCTTTCATGCAAATTCCAATGAGGTTCCTTCCTCGACTATCAAGATGGTTGGCGTATCACTAATAAACAAAGAAGAAGAACTCTCCACCATGCCATTAGAGGACAAAGACAACCAAGGAGGAACTTGAATTTGCATCTCCAATGGACCCCAACTCATCAACCAAGAATCAACAAAAATCAAGAAAGGTTGATGAAAGAAGAGCATGCAATTGTCTGTATCCTCATCGGATGGTGCAAAGACAAAGCTTAATGTAAGGAAAGGTCCTACGCAATGGACCACGAGCTCTCACCAACAGGTAAATCGGACATACCTCCTTTAGGTAGTTCTATCACTAATCATCTGAGTAAAAAAGGAAGGATAAAAACATAAGGTATGTTCAACCAAACATGACGCAACATTGAATCACATTCATATGAGAGTTCAATCATCCAAACTTGCTTTTGCACTCTGCAAAATTCAAGTATGGGGGATGGAGTTCTTTAAAATATCTCATAACATGTTGCTAATTTGTCTTGGTTATCTCTACCTTTATGCCATCCTTAAACTGCTAAATCACAACTAAAAATTTAAATAATCATACTCCTTTGGTTCACCATACATATTCTTGTTTCTACTTGAATGAGTCTCTTTAGTCTTTCAAACTTCCTTGTTCTATTATAAGTATGCTTCGAAATATTATTTGAACATAATTATTAAATCAAAACATACTTGTATAGAATTTAGTTGTATATGTGGACTAACCCTTGTAGGAAAATATTCAAAATTTATTGGGAATGTTAGGAGATCATTCATAGAAACAAATCAAGGTTGGAGGTATTCTTCAAAACAATTTTTCACATCTTTGCCTGAACCTTGTTGAAAAATTAAAGTAGTGGTGAATAATAAAGGTATATTATTTAAAGCATGGGATACAGATGGACTGTGGGGGGTACGACCCCAGATACCCACGACAGACCACATGGGCTGCACCCCTAGGGGCGGCCCAGCCCACAAGACGAAGCCTTGCGGGGCATGACTCTGCTCGGCGCCTCCCGCAAGACTCTGGAAAGATATCCTAAAGATATTACGAGATCTGTTAGGATACGTATGATCCTAAGATTTCTGTAATCTGTTATTACTTTTTGGTTATCTCTCAGATCTAACCGATCTATAACCCTGCCCTTCGGACTATATAAGGCGAGCAGGGACCCCCTCCAAACTCACGCAATATCATACAGTAGCTAATACAAAAACCAACAGACCACAAGAGTAGGGTATTACATCATACTGATGGACTAAACCTGTCTAACTCGTGTGTCTCTATTGCCTTCTTGTTCTTGATCTCACGCTTCTCTGCCGATCAATCTACCTTCATAGGATACCCCTTGGAGGATTGCCGACGATATTCTATCGACAGTTGGCGCGCTAGGTAGGGGCTTGCATGTTGTTTCCTTATCGAACAAGATGGCTTTTTCCATAGGCTCTTCGTCCCTCTTGCAGCCCGGCCAGATCTTCATGGTCGGATTGATCTCGTGGATCATCAATGCTGACGGAGTTGGAGAGCTCCTCAGCCGGTGCAGCTCTATTCTACGCCGATCACCCCCGCACCTATGACTGCAGATCTAATCTCGGAACCACCTCTGAGGTCGCCTTCATCAATAACTCACTGCTCGCTTCCTCGCTACTAGAGGAGGCAGATCAACATCGACGATCTAATCGCATCAATCGATCAGGTTGGTTAGAAGCTCACCGATTGCCTCTCCATCGTTGAATCGGCTCTGGACACTCTGGTCCAGTGTCGACCTCCCTCCGATCTAGATCTGTCGGAGGCTGCTTGAAAAACTCTAGGAGTTGTGGCTCTGCCTTTTGGGTTCACCAACATCACCACCACCTTCCAAGATGCCCTAAGGGGCAAATTCGCTGACCAGGTGGGAGATGTCCATCCTCTCGTCGACCAGACCGCCGACCAGCCTTCGTCGGTCGTCAACATGCTCCCCATTGGCCGATGCTCCGGAGCATCCCTCTAGACCATCCTAGAGGAGAATTCGGACTCTGAGTCCTAGGGCTCTACGGAGACCCTCGCTAAAACCTTCACTGAGCAACTTCCTCTCCCCCTTTCCAGGGTGGCACGATCTTCAACGTCAGCATCGAGAGCCCCCTCAAAACGGCGAAACCAAGGAGGAATGCGCCGCTCATGAGAACTAGAACATCAACCACGCACAATGCCGAGCAAACAAGATTACCCTTGTGGTGGCCGAAAAATAGCTTGACTCATAAGGAAGGCCACTCTAGCGCAACCTTGACGATGAGTTTCTCCACGTTGACGGCCATGATGTCTATAAGACTCCAAGCGCCAACCTAGCCGTGGCCACCAATGAGCTCGCCTGGCTCCCGTAGACACTGGAGGTCACCAAGGTCACTACAATGCTTAAAGCGGCACATTGCCAGGTCAATGAGACCTGCCAGGATCAGAGACCTTCATACTCCACCACTTCAATTCACCGATCAGTCGCCACAAGAACTGATCGCTGCCAAAGTCGCTTCACCGACTAGCACCGCGATGACAGGCAACCCCTCTAGGGTGGAGCTAGAGGCAACCGTGCCGAACATCACCGCCAACATGACCAGGAGATTGACCAGGACGTCCGAGTGCACCTCAACAATCTCCGAGATGCACGTCGACATATCAACGAATGCCGTTTCAGTCGCGACAAAGAAGAAGTACACCTTCATCTGGAGTATGAGCAAGAGTACGAAAACCCGGACTCAGCTCTTAAGCCGATCAACGCTAGCAATGCTATAGATCTCGAGGTCGACCACAACCCCGAAGGGCCCCCAACATTCACAAGGCAGCCCTGAACACTTCAGTGGCCCCATGGTTTCAAAATCATTGGGGTCAAGCCCTACGAGGGGAGGATGAATCCAACACAGTGGTTACAGGCTTACGCCACTGCTGTTTGTGCCACCGGAGGAGACACCAGTGTCATGGTGAACTATCTTCCCATCATGCTCGCACCAACCGTCATGAACTATTTCACTAGCCTTGCCTCGGACTCCATCGGATCCTAGGAAGAGCTGAAAAAGTCTTCACCGACAATTATATGGCTATGTGTACGTGGCTGGGAACCAAGCATGATCTCAACCGCATCAACCAGAAGCCATCCGAGGTCCTCCGCAGCTACATCCGACGCTTTTCTAAGATGAGGAATTCTATTCCAAACATCATGGAAGCCGAGGTCATCACCGCCTTCATCCGAGGACTCCATCACCGTGAGCTTCGCTCCAAGTTCAATTGCAAGCCACCCACTAGGATCGATGAGATGATCACAACTGCCAACCAGTACGCTGATGCCGAGGAAGCCGAGGTGCGCTTCAATGAGGATGCTGGCACTAATCGCCCAACACGCCGCTACGACGACCGCCCCGATGACCACCGCCACAACGACTGTCGCCACGATGACCGCAGTTACCATCATGACAGCGGCTGTGATTGGCCAAGAGGACCCAAGACTAGTCAAAATTGCCGCCGCCGGCCAGACCACATCATCACTGCCATCAATGAACCTCCCGCCAAGCGCAAGTACAATGAGCAGTACAAGAAGATCCTCGACAGCCCATGACCTCTCCATAAGAATGCCAAGCACAAGATGAAGAACTACCTTGGCTAGGCTAAGGAGTTCCAGGACAAAAAGCCGGACGACTACACCAACGATGGAGCCAGAGGCCGCCAACCACCTAGGGGCAATAACAATGCCTTCTAGGACCACGACAAGGTGGTTGCCACCATCTTCGGGGGGCCTCACCTCCACTGAGAGCAGAAGAGAATGGAAGCTCACCGCACGGCAGGTGCTTGCCATCACTATGAAAGATGCCGTCGCCAACCCCAGCTATCGCCCATGGTCCGAGGCCCCCATCACCTTCAGTAGGGCCGACCAGTGGGCGGACATTCCCTACATAGGGCGTTTCCCCCTCGTCCTCAACGCAACCATCTAGAAGGTGCTTTTCAGAAAAGTGTTCGTCGACGGTGGGAGCGCTCTGAATCTCCTCTTCGCCGGAGCCCTAAAGGAGCTAGGCCTCAGGTTAGCAGATCTCACACCCTCTAACTCCTCCTTTTGGGGTGTGGTACCTGTCAGGGCCTCCAAACCGCTAGGAGAGATCACCCTACCAATATAGTTAGGCACAACAAGCAACTACCGCATTGAGCACATCAATTTCTATGTCGCCAACTTCAACACCGCCTACCACGCCATACTTGCCCGGCCAGCTCTGGCCAAGTTCACGGTTGTCCCGCACTATGCATATCTGGTGCTGAAGATGCCTTCACCTGTAGGAGTCCTGGCCCTATGGGCCAACCTCTCCATCGCCTACGCCTATGAGACATAGAGTCTCACCCACGCCAAAGCCACTGACCTCTCCATCTAGATGGCTAGCGTGGTCACTAAAGCCAAGACGGTGCCCATCGACGACATGGAGATCCCAGAGCTAGAGCCTCCTCGCACCTCGGCCAAGTCCAAGGAAATCAAGGAGGTCGGCCTTGGCCTCGATGACCCCTCCAAGACTGTGAAGATTGGGGCTCACCTCGACCCCAAATAGGAAAGCACGCTCATCTCCTTCCTACGTGACAATGCCAACGTGTTTGCTTGGAAACCTACACACATGCCAGGGGTACCACGAGAGAAGATCGAGCACTCCTTGAATGTCTCACCGACTGCCAAACCGATCAAGCAAAAACTCCACCGATTCGTGCTAGACAAGAAGCAGTCTATTAGGGTAGAAATAAAATGGCTCTTAGCTACCGGATTCATAAAAGAAGTGTATCATCTTGAGTGGTTAGCAAACCCTATTCTTGTTCGAAAAAGAATAAAGAATGGAGAATGTGCGTTGATTACACTAATCTTAACAAACACTGCCCTAAAGACCCCTTCGGTCTGCCTCAGATAGACAAGGTTGTAGACTCCACCGCTGGCTATGAACTGCTCTCCTTCCTCGATTGTTACTCAGGCTATCACCAGATCTCCCTAAAGAAAGAAGACCAGATCAAGACATTGTTCATCACGCCCTTTGGTGCATACTGCTACACCACCATGTCCTTTGGACTCAAGAACATCGGGGCGACTTATCAAAGGGCTATCCAGATGTGCCTCGATCAACAGATCGACCACAATGTCGAAGCTTACATCGACGATGTGGTCATCAAATCCAAGACCGCCGATGATCATATCGCTGACCTTGAAGAAACGTTCGCCAACCTTAAAAGGTACCGATGGAAGCTGAACCCTTCAAAGTGCATCTTTGGAGTTCCATCTGGTATACTCCTAGGCTACATTATCAGCACGGGAGGCATTGAGCCCAATCATGACAAGGTCTCTGCCATCACCAACATGAAACGACCAACATGCGTCAAGGATATACAGAAGCTTATAGGCTGTATGGCTGCCTTAAGCCACTTCATATCGTGCCTTGGCAAAAAAGGGCTATCTTTCTTCAAACTCCTCAAGGCCTCCGAGCACTTTTCCTGGTCAGAGCAGGTAGACACAGCCTTCGAGCAGCTCAAGTTGTTCCTAACAAAGCCTCCGATCATGACAATGCCACGGCCAGACGAAACTCTCCTGATCTACATTGCCGCTACTTCTCGTGTCGTCAGCACAGCCATTGTGATCAAACACGAGGAGGCTAGGCACACCTATAAGGTGCAACGTTCGATATATTTCATCAGCGAGGTTCTTAACAAACCTAAGACTCATTATCCTTAGGTCCAGAAGCTGCTATACGCCATCCTAATTACTTCGCGCAAGCTCCATCACTACTTCAAGTATTACAAGATCACCGTGGTCACTGAGTTCCCTCTGGGGGACATCCTTCGCAACAAAAAGGCCAATGGCCATATCATTAAGTGGGTTATCGAGCTCGGCACTTACTCCATTGAATTTAGAAGCAGGCCTACCATCAAGTCTCAGGCGCTTGCTGATTTTGTCGCTGAGTGGACCGAGATCCAAGAGCCCATCGCCGCCACCTACCCCGAGCACTGGGTGATGTACTTCGACGGTGCCCTTAACATCAGTGGTGCTAGTGCGGGCATTTTTTTCATTACGCTAACCAAGGATAAACTTTGGTAATTCTCTAGATACACTTTTGGCCTCCAACAATGCCGTCGAATATGAAGCATGTCTCCATGAACTCCATATAGCCATTGAGCTCGGTGTCAAATGCCTCATGGTATATGGAGACTTCATGCTGGTCATCAACCAGCTCAACAAAGACTGGTCTTGCTCTAGCGAGAAGATGGATTCATATTGCGCCGAAATTAGGAAGCTTGAAGGGAAGTTCTACGGTATCGAGTACCACCACGTGGTACGCGATCAAAATCAGCTCGCCGATCACCTATCCAGGTTAGGCCCCTCTTGCGTCGTGATTCTTCCAGGGGTCTTTGTTCGAGATCTTATTGCACCATCCATTAAGGAAGATAAGGAAATTCAGGAAGTTCCCCCTGCCGAGCAGCTGGTACTTATGGTACCTTTGCTGGCCGCCGATTGGAGGGAACAATTCATCAAGTACCTCTCAAGCGCCGAAGTACCCACCAATAAGACTGAATCCAAATGCCTAATCCATCGAAGCAAGCATTACGTGCTGGTGGATGGCAACTTGATGAGGAAAAGTGCCAAGGAAGAGATACTACAAAAATGCATCACCCAAGAAGACGGAGTGAAGCTACTTCTCGAAATTCACTCTGGTTCCTACGGCAACCACGTGGCCTCGAGAACACTGGTCGGCAAAGCTTTTTGAGCTAGTTTTTACTAGCCCATGGCCATCTCCGATGCCAAAGACCTCGTCTGACGTTGTGAAGGATGTCAATTTTTTGCTAAACAAATACACATGCTGGCACAAGAGCTACAGACCATCCCAGTTTTCTAGCCCTTCGCATGCTAGGGACTAGATATGATTGGGCCATTCAAGCCAGCGCCAGGTGGCTTTCGCTATGTATACATCGCCATCAACAAGTTCTCCAAATGGATTGAGTATAAACCGCTCATCTTGGCTACTACAAAGAAAGTAGTCGAGCTCTTCGAAGATATCATCCATAATTTAGTCTCTCGAACAGCATCATCACCGACCTTGGAACTATATTTACTGGTCATCACTTTTGGGACTTCTGCGAAGACCGATGCATCTCCATCAAATACGTCTCTGTTGCCCATCCTAGAGCCAACGGCCAGGTCGAACGGGCGAATGGCATGATCCTTGATGCCCTAAAAAAGAGGCTATATTAGAAAGAAGAAAAGCTTCCGGGTAGATGGCTCAAGGAGCTACCAGTTGTGATCGGGGGACTACGCATTCAAGCTAGTCACAGCACAGGTGTGTCTCCATATTTCTTGGTCTATGGCTCAGAAGCCATACTACCAGTGGATATTGCCTTCCGAGCACCTAGGGTGGAAAATTATAATGAAGAGCAGGCCGCAACTGTTCGGATAGAGGACATTGATAGGGCCGAGGAAGAATGCCTAGTCACTTGCATTCGCACAGCCAAGTATCTAGAAGGCTTGTGGAGCTACTACAACTGCAACATCAAAGGTCGTTCATTTGCTGTTGGCGACCTTGTTCTCCGCATGAAGCAAAAAACCGAAGGGATGCACAAGCTCTCCTCCCCATGGGAAGGGCCTTACATCGTCAAAGAGGTTACCCGACCAGGGTCTTATCGCCTATGTGACTTAGACGGAATCGATGTTCCAAACTCATGGCATATCAAGCACCTCATATGTTTCTTTCCCTGAAACACTCCAGATATGTACTCTCCACTTTATGATGAATAAAGTTTCGGTCTCCATAATTTGTCTCCACTATTTCTCCATTATGGTTTAATCTCCACTTAGGGTCGCCGAGCTTTCAGCTACTCCATAACGAACTCCAATACAAAATTGCCATAACTACGCCAACCACGTTTTTGCCGAACACGTTTTCTCCAAATTGCCGAACATGTTTTCTCCAAATCGTAGAACACGTTTTCTCTAGATCACCGAACACGTTTTCTCCAAATCGCCAAACACGTTTTCTCCAGATCGCTGAACACGTTTTCTCCAGATCGCCGAACATGTTTTCTCCAAATTGCCAAACATGTTTTCTCCAAATCACCGAACACGTTTTCTCCAAATCTCCAACGTATTTTACCACATGTTTTCTCCAAATCGCCGAACACTTTGCTCCAAATCTCCAAGATATTTCACCAATCAGTGAGCAGCTTACGTTCTATTCTGTTCTCTTCAGAGACGACCTAGTTCTGATCTCTCCCTACATGTGCCATGGGCTCCACGCTCTGCATTATGGGTGGTCAACTATAGTTCCTTGGTCACGCATGTTCCTCCTACACGTCCATGGGCTCCACGCTCGATGTTATGGACTATGGGCTAGCCAAGGCCGAGAGCTCAGTACAGAACCAATTGCTCGGACGCCACTTATACTATGTATATCTTCATGTTATTTCGACAACTGCCGAGCTGCACACGTTCCGCTCTGTTATCTATGGAGAAGACCCAGTCTCTGATCTCTCCCTACACGTGCCACAGGCTCCACGCTCCGCATTATGGGTGGTCGGCTAGGGTTCCTTGGTCACCCCTGTTCCTCCTACACGTGCACGGGCTCCACGCTCGATGTTATGGACTATGGGCTAGCCGAGGCCATAGGGGTCAGTAGCAAACTAACTGCTCGGACGCTACTTATACTATGTATAATTGTGTTATGGTTAAAACTATGAAGATTTTTTCATTGAAATACAAGCAAACTGCATACACATGCACCTTATAACATTTATACACATACATAAATGTTTTTTATGCTTTTGCGCGTTCTAACTACACCGTCAAGATATTACAGATGACAATCTCTGAGCAGATCACCGAGCTTTGCCATCGCCATTTGTCTCACCAAATAGGTCAATGTCGTCATCTAGCTTTTTCGTCACGTCATCCACCTCATCCTCTAGCTGCTGGGTCTTTGCCTCGCTTAGCCCTTCAGCAAATCGGGCCCCTATCGCCTGAAGGTCAATGGCTGGATAGTGGGATCAAACCACTGCAAGGGCGTGAGTAGCGGCAGTAACAATGGCGTCGCGGTTGAAGCTCTTGAAGTTCCCCCATGCTACCTTGCACCTCTAGATGATGGTTTTAGAACGCTACGGCCTGCCGTTGGGCTGAGGAGCCGCCTCTAGGTCGACGCAGTTGAGCACCAGTTTAACTCCGGCAACTACGGGGTCAAACTTGTCCCTTTGGGTCCTGGCCTCCTGCACCAGCACATCAAACTATGCCTTGACTTTATGATGGTAGCCTACAAGGATTACAAGATTCCATCAAACAAGAAAAGCACTTCAGTAGTAACTCTGACTAGGAAGTATTCACCTTTTAGCTCCTCGGCTAGTTTGTCTGCTTGCTTTGACTCCTTTGCCTTCTCCTCTCAGAGTTGTTCGAGGGCCTAGCGTAGCTGGCTGAGCTTCGCATCTTGCTCTACAAGCACAACAGTCATCACCAAAGATATAGCTATTCAGCAATACAAAGCACATTCACCGATATGACATACCTTTCTTCTGCTCAGAGACTTTCCGCAGCTGCTCCAACTGCTCGGAAGCACCCGTCAGTTACGCGTTGATAGTGGCCAACTGCTCAGACTTGCTTCATAGCTACTCGGACATGGTCGCCAGCCGCTCAGATAGGATGCCCTTCTAGTACTGTAGGTCCCACGCGTTGGACTCTGCAAGGTCTCGCTCGCGCTGGGCCTTCTGGATGTTTCTCTCTGTGAGGTTCATCGCTGCCTTGAGTTTTTCATTCTCCTCGGTGAGGGGCTCTATCCTCTTTATCAGCTGGTGCCGCTGCTCAGCAGTCCGAGTTATCCCCTATAAATGCACAATGATAATGATGAAATTTGATCTGCAACATCAAAGACAAGCGCTCTTGATGCAGTATTGACCTCAATTTGTTTCATCACCCCGCTAAGGGCGGACTTCGGTCTCCTCATCTCCCTGGTGGTGTCCTCCTCCTTGACAACCACCACCTCATCACCGTGCTTGTAGAGGATTCAGATAGATTGAGGTCGAGGTTCATCACGCTTGATCTCTTCCACCTCGTCCTCCTCCGCTACAGCTGGAGGCACCACCTTGGGGCTCAATGGCTGCACCTGGGGGCTTAGTGGCCGGAGAGCATGTCCGACCACGCAAATCGACACCTCAGGTAGCCCCGTCTGCTCCGTTGTCATCATAGGCCCCTCCGTGCTGAACGCCGGTGCGCCATTGGCAGCTCTAGCCTCTGCCCCCAAAGATCCAGCGTTTTCTACCATCAACTCTGGCAACCTGCCAGCCAACCTCTCACCACTACCAAGTCCACCAGTAGCTGTGGTTGACTCCTCTACTAGCCACCAAGCAACTAGGGACTTTGGCATGGGGTCTACCAGCACCTCTTCTACTCTAAGACTAGCCTTCGATTGCTCAACACTTCGGACGGGCGCAGCCAGATCCTCCGCATGCTTTGCACTGCATCAGATCTTCTCGTTAGTCACAAAAAAAGCTAAGAAACGACAGCAAAGTAACTCCAAGGCAAGGATACTTATGGTTTGGTCTGCCGATACAATTTCTTGAATCGGTGACGCCTACCCAAGCACCTAGGCACGGCCGTGGGGTTGACTTCCATGCTCTAGGGTGGAGGTGCCACCTCCTCCACCGTTGGCCTCTGTTCTACCCGTCGCTTTGGGACTTCCTCTGATTGCTGCTTGGGGACTCCTATCGCCTATTGCACGGGCCCCCGTCGCCTGCTGCACAGGGACTCTCCTCGCCCGCTGCTTGAGGACTTCTTCACCTCTCTTCGATTGTTCTTCTGTGTGCCTATTGCGTGGATGTGCTTCAGTGCTCGGTGGATCAGCCACTGGAATTTCGTCGTCATCCGACCACTCAAACACCGCGGTCCTTCGTGTTTGAGTGGTCTGGTCGCCACCAAGCTAGATGTCACCTGGTTTGAGGGGAGCGGTAGCTGCCGTCTTTCTCTTCTTCTGGGCCATCTCGTCTGCTGCTGCCCTCTTCCCCCAGATTTTCTCCGACACCAGGGATGGACTCTCCGACGAGATGCTGATAGTTTGCTCCTCTAGCTATGGTGGTGGTCAGGCGTCTACTCCCTTCAGCCATTCACTCCTCGGCACGTTCGAGAAGTACACCGCCCTATCCTACGAGTGGATCTTCGCATAAGTGAATCAGTCCAATGCTCGGAAATGATAAAAGGTAAAAAGCATCAGGAACATACAACTAAGATATTTACCTAAGGAGGCATATTCTTGTAGTTAAAGGGCTTCGTATACCCTGACATACTGAATGAGGCAAATGGAGCGAATAGCTCTGCAGCTCGCTCTTCCAAAATGTCCCTCAACAACATCTCTGGCCTCTCCCAGGTACCATCGGTCTCTTCATTGAATTCAAAGGCGGGGTGGGCTCTCTCCTTATAGGGCTGAACATGGCGCACTATAAAGCTCGCCGCTACCAATCCGCCGCTGGCCTTCACATCCTTTATTAAGTTAAGGAGCTCCCTCACTTGCTCCATGTCAGCGCAGCTTGGCATCTCCGACCAGCTCTTCTGGCTCTCTGGGATATGGTCGGTGTTGCACAGATGGCCAAGTGGCTCTACCTTATGTAGAACCACCTGGCGTTCCACCCCTTCAGTGATGTGTTCAGCGGCACAATAAGGTACTCCCCCACCATTCCATCGCGCAACTGAAGGTACACTCCGCTGACCACCTTGGAACCACCACCACCTCTCTTCTTTAGCTAGAACAGGTGACGGAAGAGGTTGAAGTGGGAATGGATTCCGAGATATGCCTCATAGAAATGGATGAAGATAGAGATGCGTAAAATAGTATTTGGGTGGAGATTGCACAGACTAACAACCCAAAGCTCCAAAAAATCCCTCAGGAATGGATGAACAGGAAATCCCAACCCACGCCAGAAATAATCCTCAATACCACCACTTCATCAGTATGTGGTGTTGGGAAGGGCTCACCGAGGGCCGGCCGCCATCTAGTGGTAGCACGGTCAGGAAGAACGCCAGCTTCCACCAATCTGTTGAGCTCTGCTTCTCCTGTTCGCGATGGCACCCACTCTTCGTCATGCCGGGCTTCGGCGCTCGCCTTCTTGGGGCTCATCTTCTTCGATTTGGCAGCTCCCTTCTTTGACACCATCTCTCAGATCTGATTAGGGTTTGGTGGTGGAAGCAAGTGTGGATGTGAATCTAGAAATGTGAGGGCCAAGGAGGAAGACGAAATGGCAAAGTGGCAAAGGTGGGAACATGGGATGCGGTTGAGCAGTTATAAAGCAAGTTCCCCACCCTTTTGCATTTGAGGGTTTTTGGGGGAACCGTTCCCATGATTTATGCCACCCTAAATTCTCCGCAACTGAAGGTGGGCCATTACCTGGGCCTTCGTACAACCTCGGCCTGTATCGCTGATTTATCTTTGCAATTTATTACAGCTCGCCGAATATTCGCCGACTTCTCCGCCAACCGTCACGGCTCAGTATTTGCTACTGTACAGCCATTACTCTGGTGATTTCTCCGCGATTTTGTTTTCTACAAGTTGACTGCTGTTTTAGACCCTAGCACCATGTGACCATGTCACCTACTATCAGGCTCAGAGACTAAGTGGACACACTTCACCTTACAGTGAATGTGCTTTTCGGGGCTACACCCGGGGACCGGCTGCCTGCTCGGCTGGTCTTCTACTTTTCTTCTACTTTGGACCCTGGCACCACATGACTATGTCATCTACTGTTAGGCTCGGGGACTAAGTGAGCACACTTCACCTCACAATGAATGTGTTTGCTTTATTCTAGAAGACTCTGTGCCTCTTGAAGCTGAAGAAGATTATCTCCTTTTCTCGTGGTCGGACTCTAAGTGGGCACACTTGGTCCACTGCGGAGAAAATTTTGATTCTGAACTTGAGCTCCTTACACCCTTATGGCAAGCCGTACATGGGTTATACTACTCGGCTACGGTTCACGCTGCTTGGCTACAGTTCATGCTGCTCGGCAACTACTCAGCAACTCATCACGGTGGTCGGACCATGAGTTTGACTGCTCGGCTTTGTTTGCACCTGCTCAGGCAAGCTCAAGACAGCGTTGCACAATGGGTGCAAGGCGCTTGGGGACTAGTTGTGGGGGGTATGACCCTGGATACCCATGGTAGACCACATGGGCTACGCCCCCAGGGGCGACCCAGCCCACAAGACGAAGCCTTGCGGGGCACGACTCTGCTCGGTGCCTCCCGCAAGACTCTGGGAAGATATCCTAAAGATATTACAAGATCTGTTAGGATACGTATGATCGCAAGATTCCTGTAATCTGTTATTACTTTCCGGTTATCTCTCATATCTAACCGACCTGTAACCCTGCCCCCCAAACTATATAAGGTGGGCAGGGACCCCCTCCAAACTCACGCAATATCATACGATAGCTAATATAAACCAACATACCACAAGAGTAGGGTATTACATCATACTGACGGCCTGAATCTGTCTAACTCATGTGTCTCTGTTGCCTTCTTATTCTTGATATCACGCTTCTCTGCTAATCAATCTACCTTCGTGGGATACCCCTCGGAGGACTACCGATGATATTCTATCGACATGGACCTTTAACTCCATGGCAACACTATCCTTACTTTGAATCATTTGTATACTCCTTCGGTTATGTGTTGTCTACTGATCCCTTGCAGAGAAGAAATAATGAGAGGAGCAGAAGGTCCAATCAAAATGCCAAGAAAGAACAAAAGACTGCATGATGGAAGAGTGAGAAAGGAGTGCAACATATGAGACAAGATGCCCATGAACAACTCAAGATGCAAGGAAGGAAAGGACCACCGAAAGTCGTCTACCCTTCATCACATGGTGTCATCACACTCCAATGATGAAGGTAACATCTTAAGGTAAGTGGTCATTGTTTTCCTCTTGATCTTGGTATGCACATAAATGAAGACACAAACATATTCGAGTTACAACTTTGTTTGATCCAACCTGATTAACTCAACATGTCTTGTTCCTTAAGCTTGTTCATAGCACCACTTTCTTGATCTCGGTCTTAACCAAATAAGCTAAAATGTTGCATATCTTATCTTTGGAAGATGATAGTCATAGTCATAAAAAGTTTGATACATTATATAAAGATGGACAATTCTTCCATAGGTTAAGCAGCACCACTCTTTTTTTGTCACAGTCAAAATGCTACATTCATGCTCATCCTTCTGATCTTATCACCCATGTTATAAATGAACAATGCACACAACATCAATCTTATCATGATTCAGTGTGCCTAAGGCTAGAGAAGAATAAATAAGGTTTCGGTTCTGTTGGTCTTTTCCCACCAACAGGGCCCATGCACCTGATCTCTACCTTGTCTTTATGAGCATAACACACTTAGAGTAAAGTGTGGAGGAGTCGATCCCCCAAATTCTATAAATGGAAGTTCTGAATCAACAATAGGCTCACAACCATTGATGAGAGGACAACTGCCATCCAAGGTACATTACATAGTCAAACACAATGGCAGACTACTATGGGACACGAGGTGGCCAGCCTCCAGCAACAACAGCAATAGCAAAACCAGAACTGGGAGGCTCTGTTCCAGCATCTCCACATCCAGCCACCGCATTGAGAACCACGACAACAACTAACTTGGGGGGAGAGGCACCCCATTATATCGAGCTAAGTATTTCTTTTGCTTTTGTTTTATTATTTTTAGGTTTCCTTTATAAAAAAAGATGAATAGCTAAAAATAAAATAAATAGTTATCCTTATAATAAGTATATATAGTTATAATAATAATGTGTGATCTAAAAATAAAAACAAAATTTAAAAAGTGTGTCTAGTTTGTTTTAATTGTTTTTAAGAGCTGAACAAAATAAAGAGGACTCTCTACATAATCTTTGAAAATAGAAATGATGAATAGTTGCTCTGTTGTAATTCCTTTCAAGTACCTAGTTTTCAGTCTTGAATTCTTCCGAGTTTTGGATAAGATTATTTTGATATAAGGATTTACTATAAACTTGAAACTCGTGGGTAGCATATGCTTGATCTAAGTCTAGGTAATTGACGGATATGATATGAGAAGGTCTGAGCTGCTGTTTATCTTGTTCCAAGTAACACTAAAGTTCTGGAGATTTATCTTTTGAAAAATAAAAAATGCTACATGATTAATTACTTGTATGACAAAGCTTGAATTCCAACTAGAGCCATACATGTTATTTAGGTTAAGAAAACTTTCAGTCTTATATGCTACTTGTTTTGCATTGAGTTTAGTCAAGCTTTGTTGACCCTTATGAGAGATTTGTCATGCTCTTAAAATCAAAATCATGTACACACCACCCACATATGCACTACTCCTGCACTAGGAGTTGGCGCAAAAGACATGCCTTCCATTTAGATCCACCCAAAAATATTTTACTCCTACACTGGGGGTGAACACAAAAATATGCTTGATAGGTTTTCCATCCACCAAATAAATGCTCGAAGTTCTTGTTGCTATCTCTCAAAGTGTTGTTGCAGAAAAGAGGCATGGGCTATGCAAAAGTTATTCATAAAAAAAGAGAAAGAAAAGAAATAAAAAATGAATGAGAAAAAATGAACACAAGTGTTTGAGATATTAAAAACAATGGGTACTTAGATACCCGCATGAAAAAAAGAGAAGATGAATAAGATAGCCCCTGTTCTTTAGCAAATATTTTCAAGTTTCAAGAGAGAGATATATTTTCAAGGAGCAAGGTAGAATTAGGTTAGCCACCATATATATATCCACCACATATATCCATACACATGCACATGTTAATTTGATTGTATGACTCATTTCTCTTTGGACCCATTGTTTGACTTTATAATATATGCATTGCAAGTATGCTCTAGCTTTCTCCTTACCTATGAACTTCACATAAGCCTTAGTGGTAGAAAGAAAACGACAACAAGAAGTTATGCCTTGGTGAGGTTCCACAAATACCACATATATTAAGAGACTTGAGAGTGTCATACAATGGAATCTCTGAGTTTTATTTTGAAAACTTAAAAACTCTGGAACAATGTTTGAACATAGAACTTGAGACATAGTGCTTGAATTGATCGTTCTATCTTTTAATTGCTCAAGACCTAAGTGAAGGCTAAGAAGCACCATGGTTGAAGGTAGTATGGGTAAGTTTGAAAGACAGAACAGTTTATTCTAATTCGGATAAGAATTTTTAATTGAACGCATTTGTACTTTTGAGGAGTGAAAATTTGATGCAACTCCAGATCCATTGCTGAGTTTTGCTTTGCTCAGGGACGAGCAAAGGTTCAGTGTGGGGGAGCTTGTTGACGGTCATTAACATCAATCATAAATCGTCAACATATCCTTTATCTATACTTAATTCCATCACCAAACATAGGTTTAGAGGTTTAAACTAATAAATTCTATGAGTTTTGGTGAATCTGTATTTTCAGCAGGGTTTATCCAGAAAACCGTCAAGGTGGACCCAAATGTCAGACTTAATCACGCTTAACCGCGGCATAAACAACTCTAGAAGGTTCTAGAGGATACCAGAGGACAACACACCAAAGAAGACCGAGAAAGGCTTCCACGTGCAAGCCGGCCGGCCTGTGGGGCCACCGATGAGCCTCCGCCTTGTGACGTTGGTCTTCCACCACCTCTTAGATTGCTTCTTCGCCATCCATTCAAGTTGGTTTAATCCGAGGGCTCAGGATTGACGCTCCTACCTATATATACCAGCCCCTACCGACTCCCTGAGGCCATCCTAAAAACCCTAATTCATCTCTTATTCAGATCAAGACATACCAGGAGGATTAGATCTAGAGCTCTCCAATATAGTAGATTAGTAGCTCAAGAGTAAGGGTCGATTTAGGCTCATGCTCAAGTTCCGAATCTAGTCTTGGAGGATCGGTAAAGCCTTGTATCTTCACTTCTACATCTTGCAAGACTTATTATCAAGTTATCATATTCTTATCTACATGGTTATGCTTACTTTGAATATATACAACGCTTAGTTAAGGTTATCATTACTTTTGTGTGCGGGTTCATAGAGCGCTTAGCCTGCTGAAGGTGTTCGGAGTCGGGGTTTGTTGAGAAGGTTCGAACTCGCACCCGTGATTGGGAGGTTGGTCAGGTAGAAGTTGTAGAGTCTCGTAGTTGGGTGATGAGCTATAAAATAAAAAGGCCATACTCTGGATTCGTCTTGTAATATGCCTCGGGATCTTTTGAGATCGGGCATTTTGTAGTCATCGAGACTTATGTAATTAAGATTTAGACTTCGGGGACTTTATGATCGAGCACTTGATCAGGTGCTCTTAATCTAGTCCTCTAGATCTGGAAAAAATTATCCTTTGGAATTCCTCGTGATCGGGCACCTCACAATCAGGTACTTCGTGATCCGGGAAATTTTATCGTTGGAATTTCTCCTGACCGGGCACCTCACAATTGGGTACTTGCGATCAAGCTTTTTAGTCGGGAGCTGGTCGTCCACCCCTGAGCTCTTATTCGAGCTATGGCAATGGCCGAGCCTCGGAGCTTAGTGCCGAAGAAGCCTGATGATCAGAGGTATTCGAGTAGACGTGCTGTAGACTGTAGTCGGACCGCATGAACCGTGCAAGGGCCAGAGCCCTACGGACGTGCGTGGTCGAGACATAGCCTGATGGAATCCACTGCGTGGGAAGACTAAGCATTCGGGCACGTCCGACCAAAACGTAGTCAAGCCACGTGTGTTAGTCGGAATCCACTGCGTGGGAAGACTAAGCCCCCGAGCGTGTCCGAATTTTTGCTTGCTTGCCAGTGGAGGGATATGTAGGCGTTTATTCTGGGCCCCCAGGATACATGCACGTTCGAGTCCCATATGGCGACGGAACTACCGTGCTCGAGTGTAACACGGAGCGGTGACCCTGACTCTGGTGGACTGGTGCTAGCTGAAGTCGTAGAGGTAGGACTCTGTGCTTCATGGCGCCACCGTCGAGGTTGATTCAAGTACAAAACACCTTCCTGTACATTGGTACACAGTTGCAGATCTGTACGTGATGATATGCATGTTCCTGTACTCGAGCAAGGTATGCATGTTGATACGTGTTCTGGCAAGAAGCCGAATCTGACAAGCCTGATCAGGTATATGAGGAGCCCCCGAGCATTGCGCTCGGACACTGTAGGATAGATCCGAAAATTTTCGGCGTACTAGTTCCCGAACATGTGTTGTTCGGGTGGATAATGGATCGCGTGACGGCTCGCCGGTGGCTCGGACGGCTCGCTCGTCGGCTCACTCGTGGCATGACAGCTCGCCTGTCGGCTCGCTCGTGGCTCGCCGGCAACGCCGTTCGTCCCCATGTTGAAGGCAGGTCATGTTGATCAACTTCTTTGTGCATGTGTGACTTATGCATGCATATACGGGGATACGCAGAAACTTAGAGATCTTTGAAGCCTTATGTTTCCGTCTTGTGCAAGTACACGTACGTGTTCGTACATGCATGATCAGCCTGCGCGTTGATATGCATTTGATCTGCTTTCGCTCAGGTCGGCGATTGGGCGGATCAACTTTCGTGCGTTGTATAAACGCTGTGGTGACTGTCTGCATTTTCCGCTAGCTATCTAGTATGTTTAAGTCATATTTGGGAATTTGTAGTATTCGAGACTCGAACGGTCCGCTGTACCATATATTCCGCGTACTAGACTTTAAACATTTAGAGTCGCTTAGCAGATGATAATGTCAGCGTCGACGCCCGAACATATGTTCGGGCGGATGAATAATAGAGCCCCTGATTGTAATTCGGGTCAAGGATGGAGCTTCTAAATATATCATGTTTTAAAATTTTAAAACAAAATAATTAGCAACCAGCCCTGACTACATACTTGAAGGGTATTATAGAAAAATAAAATTGCTTATTTAATTTTTGGTGAGAATGGAAATTAATCGATATAGCCAAACAAAGTGTCTTTAGCTTGTTCAGACTATTTTGATAGTATACAAAATTTGTTTGGGGCACTAGCAATTGAGACTCGAGCGGTCTTCCATGCGTTAGTCCCTTGAAACAAGCACACTTGATAAATAACTTGATTTGCTTTAGTCCAGCAACTTTTGGTTATATGATATGAGTATTCACTACGCCAAATTTGGACATCACTGCCGGCTTCATCATTGCCGGATTTATGAGAACCGGCAGTGATGTACCTTCACTGCTGGTTATGAGCTCAAAAATGAGAAAATGATTAGGGCTGGGCTAAAATCGGCAGTGAAACACCACATCATTGCCGGTTTATGGCTTAAACCGGCAGTGTTTTGGCAGCTACTCATCACTGCCGGTTCAAGCCACAAACCGACAGTGATTGGGCTCTATCATTGTCGGTTCTAGCAAAAAACCGACGGTGATAAGCCTACAGCACAAAAAGGCTGTAGCCGTCCTCTTGTTCCTCCTCTCTTCCATCCCGAGAACAGAGGCGCACATTTGGGACCTTCCCTCCATTGTTGCGGCTGCTCTTCACCATGAAGCTAGCGCTTGGATTTTGAAGAATGGCTTGATCTTTTTGCTTTAAGGTTAGTAACAAGCATGCACTCCTTTGATTTTGTTGCTTAATTAGCTTCGTTTTGATGGCTACATTGCTTGATTCACATTATAGTTCTTTCTCCATTCTAGATAGCACTTTTCCAATTAGACATTTGTGCAAGGCTCAAATTGTGGTGAATCTATCATCCAAACGGTTGGTGTCTATAAACACATTTAAATTCCTAGCTAATTATTCCATAGTGGTCAAGATCATCATTGTTAGTATGTGATGCTATAATTAGTTCTTAGAAGTAGAGTAGTATAGTTATTCTTCAATATTGTGCAATAATTATTTTTTACTATGATTTTTAATTTACAGGACCGGGGCTACAAATTTCAATTTTTCAATAATTAGTGTACAATAATGTTTTCCAAAAATGATACTTTCGAGCTACAATTGTTGTTCATGAAGCTCGATTTCTTATTAATTCTTTGTAATTATTGTCTCAATATTTTTTGTGTGCAAAGATGGATCAAGAGTGGATGCATCTGTCCCGAACGGACAAGCGGTACATGCATGGCGTCAGCCAGTTTATCACCGATGCTAAGCCCATGCTGGGAATGGGAACCCTGTCTTCTGCCCATGCAAAGATTGCAAGAATCAAAGGAACTTTCGTTAGATTGAGTCTATACGATCGCACTTGATTACCAGGGGGTCCATGCCAAACTATACGATATGGACTATGCACGATGAGGTTGGTGTGAATGTTCTGCAGGAAAACAATGAGGACGTGGACATGCCTGACGTAGCCATCCACGATGGTGACGAGGAACCCGGTGTCAACACGGAACCTATGGCCACAGTTAATAATGTGTTTAGGAACACGCTAGCTGACGACACTGAGGATAACGATGGCATTTCTCAGCTGCTACGTAATGTAGAGACCGGATGTCTTAGTGAAAGACAGCTGAGAAAGCTAGAGAAAATGAGACAAGATGGCAAAACACCATTGTATAGGGATTGTCCAATGAACAAACTGGAAGCCGACATCATGTTGTTAGAGTTCAAATCGATAAATGGATTAAGCGATAAAGGCTTGAATCAGTTGTTAGGTATAATAAGGAAAATGCTCCCAGAAAAAAACAAGTTGCCAGAAAAGACATACTTGGCCAAGCAAATGATCTGCCCCATCGGCCTCGAGGTTGAAAAAATCCACACGTGTTCCAATGATTGCATATTGTACCGTGGAGAAAAATACAAAGACTTGGACAAGTGCCCCAAGTGTGAAGCTCCATGGTACAAGGAAGAGCCGTCAGATGAGGGTACCAAGACCAGAGGAGGTCCCGTAAAGGTCGTTTGGTATTTCCCTATAGCTCCCTGGGTGCATAGGCTGTTTGCATGTGCAAAGTCGGCCAAGCTGTTGCGCTGGCATGGCGAAGAGCATAAGAAAGATACAATGATGAGGCACTCCGCCGATGGGCATGACTGGAGGACTATCAATACTATGTTCTATAAGGACATCGGTGGAGAGGTAAGGCACCTTTGGTTTGCTTTGAGCACAGATGGGATGAATCCTTTTGACCAGGTTAGAAGCAATCATAGCACCTGGCCAGTGACGCTCTGTATATACAACCTTCCACCTTGGGTTTGCATGAAGCGATCGTACATCCAGATGGCACTACTGATCCAAGGGCCAAGACAACCTGTGAATGACATCGATGTGTTTCTGAAACCAGTGATCGATGAACTAGTGGAGATGTTTGAAAATGGTGTGCCGGATGTTTGGGACGAGTACAAAAAGGAACATGTCACGATCAAGGGAGTACTTATCGCTACAATCACCGACCTACCAGGTCGAGGTTCGTTGTCCGAAGAGAAGACAAAAGGCTATACTGGATGTGTCGAGTGCTTGGATGACACCGATGCGGTAAATCTACCAAATAACTCAAAGATAGTTTATATGGGACACCGTAGGTTCCTACCTAAGGATCACCCTTACCACAGGAACAGAAAAGATTTCAACGGTACTATTGAGAAATGCTTAGCTCCAAAATATCAAGATGGGCCTGCGATACTTCGAGAACTCAACAAACTGGAGGTTGTCCTTGGGAAGGGGGACAATGCAGTAGCAGCGCCTGATGGGGGCGTTTGGAAGAAAAAATCTGTATTATGGAAACTACCTTACTAGCCATTCCTGAGTGTACGCCACTGTCTTCATCCCATGCACATCACTTAAAACATGTGCGCTAACACTCTTAACACCTTGATGGATACTGGGGGGACATCGAAGGATTCACTAGCCACACACCTGGACATGCAACACTTGGGAATCAGGAAGGAGCTGCATCCCATGGAGCTAGAGAATGGCTAGTTCAAACTTTCGGTTGCGTCATGGACATTGAAGAACGAAGAAAAACATGCGCTTATTTCTTTCTTCAATGAACTCAAAGTCTCAACGGGCTACTGTGTGAACCCAAAGAGGCTAGTGAACATGAGAGAACTCAAGTTCAACTATGGCCCTATGAAGGCCCATGACCATCATGTCATTATGACTCAGCTGCTCCCTGTTGCCCTGCGTGGTATCCTCCCCCCAAAGGTCCACGCCCCAATCATAAAGCTTTGCTCGTTCTTCAACGTGATCTCAAAAAAGGTCATTGATGTGTCCATGCTAGAATAGCTGCAGCGGGACATAGCTGAAACTCTCATTAGGCTTGAGATGCATTTCCCACCGACTTACTTTGATATCTCATTGCATCTGCTCATTCATCTTGTTGACCAAATTAGAGCCCTTGGCCCAATGTACCTGCATCAGATGTTCCCTTTTGAAAGATTGATGAAAGTTTTCAGGAGGTATGTTAGGAACAAATTCAGGCTAGAAGGGGGCATGGTTGAAGGATGGTCAATGGAGCAGGCCATTGAGTTCTGCACATATTATCTAGGCATTAAAAGGGTCAGAGTTCCAGAATCTTGTCATGAGGGAAGACTACGTGGCAAAGGAACGATTGGGGAGAAATCTGTTATAGTAGACGACCCTATTTCTTTCAGACAGGCATAGTTTGCTGTTCTCCAGCAAGCCGAGGGTGTGATGCCATACATTGACAAGCACAGGCAATCGCTGCAAACTCTGCATCCAAGCAGGTCATAGGCTTGGCTGGATAAAAAACATACGGAGAAATTTGTCAACTGGTTGCGACGTCGCTTGCTTGGAATAAAGTTGGGTAATCAACTAGATGCCTTAGCCAAGGGACCTTCGAGTAAATATCTTAAGTACCAAGGGTATGAGATCAATGGATTCACATTTTACACAAAAAGCAAGATGGAAAGAGCACATACCAAAATTGTGGTGTTTGTTTTGATGCTCACGATGAAAACGGCAACATGCAGGCGACATACTATGGTTTCATAGAGGAGATATGGGAGCTAGCCTATGGTCCATTGAAGGCAGCTCTTTTTCGCTGTCAGTGGGTCTGGCTTGAGGAAATCAACACTGACAGCGAAGGGTTCACTACCGTTGATCTCACTAAGACCGCATACAGAGATGACCCCTTCATCCTTATAAGAGATGTTATGCAAGTCTTCTATGCAAGGGACAACAAGACAAAAGGAAGGCTAAAAGTAGTCCTAGAAGGGAAAAGGAAGATTCTCGGTGTCGATGGAGTGATGGACGATGAAGACTACAGGGGCTATCAGGAAATGCCTCCATTCGGGGCGAACGTACCCCTACCTATCATTTAAGAGGGTGACGAACCTGCTTACATACGGCTTGATCACAATGAGGCCCTCATTGTTGATGCACCTAAAGATAGTTAGATTATTGTTAACTATGTAATCATTATGCACATAACCGTGAACGATGTTTGACCCTGATGAAACTCTCATCTCCTCTCTCCTCCTCATTAATACTCTGCCAACTCACCAAATATGCTGACGTATCATTTCTAAACTTTACTCTCTAAATTTAAACACCAGCTAAATATAAATATAAATATATATGTCTAGACCTCCGATAGAAGGACATTGGGGTGGCCATTCTCTTTCGAGCTACTACTACTAGTGAGGGTCCGATAGAAGGACATAGAGGCGGCCATTCTCTTTCGAGCTACTACTGGTAGTGAGAGATCCACAGCTCCTCGGTGCCATTGGATCCCTCACTACTAGTAGTAGCTCGGAAGAGAATGGTCGCCCCAATGTCCTTCTATCAGAAGTCTAGACATATATATTATAAAATTGAAACAAAAAATTTGGGCCGCCTAGGACTCGAACACGGGTCTCAGGGGCTAAGTTGCAGAGTCTTAACCATTGAGGCAGTCGGAGGAATACGAAAGGAAGGAAAAAGTTATACTACTTAACCCCTAACTGGTACAACCACATCGCTGCCGGTTTTAGGAATGGCCCGGCAGTGATGGTTCCTCATCACTGTCGGTTTAGAATTACAACTAGTAGTGATGAGCAATTTTCCAAAGTCATTTAATAATTTATAAAATTGAAACAAAAAATTTGGGCCTCCTAGGACTCGAACATGGGTCTCGGGGTCTAAGCTGTGGAGTCTTAACCATTGAGCAAGTCGGTGGTATTCGAAAGAAATGGAAAAGTTATCCTACTTAACCCCTTACTGCTACTCCCACATCACTACCGGTTTGAGGATTCACCCAGCAGTGATAATTCCTCATCATTGTCGGTTTAGAGTTAAAAACCGACAGTGATAGCTCCATTCACTGTCGGGTTTTAAACTAAAAATGACAGTGATGTGTAGATGCTCCTCACATGGCAACAGTGCTCCCACTAACCACAACAGTTGGAACACTGCTCCCACCTACCCCGACAACTTTAGTTTAGAAATAAAAATGTACCACGACTGCTAGCCCCTATAAAATGGCCCTCGGCCAAGAGCTAGCCTCTCCATGCATGTTGGTTTCAGCCAGGCCTTATCAGCCATGATACAATATTTTTCTCACAACAAACCACATATATCGTTATGCGTCGTAGTCCACCAAAATGTTGCACACAAGAGGTACTAGAAGAATGCTACTAAAGATAGAGCAACGCCGAAGATTGGAGATGCCATGAGGTTCACAGAGCCATCCGTTGTGGTGCGCATCTGGGAAAAGGCCATGTACAGACAAGGCGGATTCATCGATGCCACCTTGTCATCTCCAACCGATATAGCTCGTAGACCACCTCGATGCTGCTGTTTGCCCCTAGTTGGTGCTAGAAGAATGCTACTGAGGTGGTTACATTATAATGTGTCGATACACATTGATTGTAACATTGACCTGTACATAAATAGGTCTTTGTTATCGTATATGGAATTTTAGTGTAAGGTCTTTGTTTCCGGAGATGGTTTGCTACTTTATGAGGTTTAATTGAATTTTCGCGCGATGACACCGATTATTTATAGGTTGAACTGAGTCTACCCACGAAAGATCTAGAATGGTGCCAAACTTTTACACAGTCTCTAATGTGCCCTAGGGATAAATTTTTTGTGAAGGTGGATGAAAAAATCTATTGGGTCCAAGATGAAATTCACCCTCTTTTGTCTCATTCAGCACACAGAAAAATATAATAAATCAAAAAACTAATCAGAAAAACCTAAGATCCTGTGTGGGGTCTTAATTTGGGTGTACATGCTTGCCAAAAAAATTTCAAGCCATTTCGACATAGACGGAGTATACATGCTTAACAGAGGCACATGTGCCCTTTCATCAAACCATGACTATACACATAGGTTATTAAGGTTTCTGTGGTTCATACGTATTTCGGTGTTGTATTGGTCTCAAACTTTTTCTTAGGCTTGCACGTGCCGCATGTTAAGGAAACACCTAGTTTGGGATTTTCCAAAGATGATTTGCTTCTTTCTGAGGTTTAATTGAATTTCCGCGTGACGGCATCTGTCAACGAAATATGGTTAGCAGTCTACCTAGGGGTATGCCCAAGGTAGTAGATTATCGGCAGACAGATGCGCAAGCAACAAACAAGATGGTAATGCAAGACAGACACAAGGTTTTATCCAGGTTCGGCCACCGTAAAGGCGTAATACCTACGTCCTGCGTCTGATTGTATTGCTATATGTCAATGAGAGATGTTTTTTAGAGGGGTCCCCTGCCCATCTTATATAGTCCGGGGGGCAGGGTTATAGATCTGGAAACTAATCCTAGCCAGTCACAATTGCCATAGGTGGCCGGATAAGGATTCCTATTCTAACCGACCAAGATCTTGTTTGATCTCCAAATCCGCCTTGACTCCTTGCGCGGGATTCCAAACAGACTGTTCGGGCCGTGCGTCATCTTCTAGTGGGCTGGATCCCCTGATCCGAGCTGGCCCAGGCCTAGCCATAAGGGTATAGGGGTTAATACCCCCACAGCTAGTCCGCGAGCACCATGTATTATGCTGCAACACGCCATTCGATCTCCTTCAACTAATGCGATCTGCCTTCATGTCATCTCCAACTGATTGAAACATTGACCAATCGAATGTGGCAACATTCTGATTAGAACAGAGAGTAGTAGACCACGATTATAGATGAAGATTCTGGTTGTCCGAAGAATGCATGGTGCTCTTAAAGAAAAAAGAAAAAGATTTCTTTCCTTATCAAGTGTGCCCACTTGTATTTCTAAAAAGAAATGTAAGTGACCCTTAGACAATAGTAATTCTGGCAATCAGTCAAAGCATAGGGGTCGATAAGATAAACACATTCACTGTAAGGTGAAGTGTGCCCACTTAGTCCCTGAGCCTGGTAGTAGGTGACGTAGGCACGTGGTGCCAGGGTCTAAAAAAGAATTTCCACTGAAGTTAAAAATCCAATCGTCGTACAAGCAAAACGAGATGCACTGGCAGGTGCATCGTACCGATGTAGTCCCCGAGCGTGCTAGAAGGCAAAGCATAAGCCTTGTAGCAAGGTCCGAATAAATGCCTCTCGACTGTATGTAAGTACAAATTACATGTAGCCGAGGAGAGCGGGCTCCGAGTAGTGGTCGGAACAATCCCCGAGCATGGTAGTGGTCTAGGCAGTCCTCGAGCACGGTAGTGGTCTAGGCAGTCCTCGAGCACGGTAGTGGTCTGGGTAGTCCCCGAGCACGGTAGTGGTCTAGGCAGTCCCCGAGCACAATAGTGGTCTAGACCATCCCTGAGCACGAGATGTGCGACGAAGAACCAAATACCACTTGTACTATTATTTGGTGTATTTATTTATCTTCTTACTCTATCAAGTCCAATCTGACACGTCTGGTCAAAAAAGTGGACGGGCATAGCACGTCATACTACCTTCTTGTCCTTTTGAGCAAACAGTCACTTGGCACCTGTAAGGAGGTGCATCAGTGTGGGCCCTCTCACACTGGTAACGAAGAGGCGCATACACTAATAACGAAGAGGCGCATAAATTGGCATAGATCTTGAGGTTGTGAAAACAACCGTCTGCGGCGCGTGCGCACGTCTCCCAAGAATCTCGGGCAAACGAAATGGTAGAACTCTTGGTTAAATATAGTATAGAATTGGTAAGTTACTTTTTACCGAGCCCCAGTACCATTCGCCGCCGCAGCCTTCTTCTTCCTCATGCCAACCCTAATACCTCCAAAATCATCACCAACCACTCCTCCACCATATCCATTTTCATCAGCAAGGCCAGATTCATGGCGAAAAGTGACGCCCAGAAGAAAGCCAGAGTCATGGTGAAGGAGTGGTGGAAGTCAAGAAGCAACAAGCAGACTATCGAAGACCTTGTCATCATGGGAGTACTCCACAACAAAGAACTCGTGGGATGGCGCACGCCAGAGGGCGAGGGGTACCCCGATCCACAACCAGGTGAGATTGTGGTTTTCGAAGATTTCTTCAAGCGGGGTTTTGGGGTTCCAGTGCACCCTTTCCTTCAGGGGCTTTGTCTATATTACGAGATTGGGATTTGCAATCTGCATCCCAACTCAATTCTTCTTGTCTCCACCTTCATTCATCTTTGTGAAGCATATGGCGGCTTCCAGTCCCATTTCGACTTCTTTTGCCTTCTTTTCTGTCTGCGGAAGAAAGGAAGCGGCGGCTCGAAGATAGCCAGAGGCGTGTACCTCAACCTTCGTGACGGGATGAAGGCCCAATACCTGCACTGCCCTTGGAACACATCGCTTGACGACTGGTACAAGAAGTGGTTCTACATCTGTGAAGAGCCAAACATGATCACACTGTGCAATGTGGGGTTCATTCCAGAGAAGTGGACCAGCTGGTCGGAGAAGCCCGAGCACCTGGAACATATCCTAGAACTACTTGGGATGATCCCGTGGAAGAAACTAGACTGTTCGAGCATGGTCGGGAACTTCATCAGCCAAAAGATCCAGCCCTACCAGAGGAGGGTACACCCCAGCTATGAGTACCAAGGTACAGCAGACCCAACAAGGACAAGGCAAGAGGCGCTCGACAAGATCGAAGTCAAAGCCAGAATTGGAGAGCTATTTAACTTAGCTGATCCAAATTATGTCAGATTGAGCGACATCGAGCACGCTTTCAAGCTCGCCCGACCTCCCCCAAAGGTAAATCATCCTACCTTGTACCCGTAGTTTTATGTTGTAACAGAAACTTACTGTGTTATCTCCTTTGTGTTTCCTAGATTAATGGTCGGGATAGAGCAACAGTGTTTGTGTCTCCACCCCCTGGTGTAGATTGGCCACAAGTTGCCGGCCCAACCACCCAGACCAGTGCTGGGACCAAAGACGTCGACTGGGCCATGCTCAGAGTTGTGGAGGAGGCAGCGGAAAAAGCTGCTGGTAAGCGGCCGGCGTCCAGCAAGCATCGTCAGGCGATCTTTACACTGTCAGACGATGAAACAGAGGATGCAGACATCTTTCGACTCGTCCCTCAAAAGAGGAGGAGGCAACTAGAGTCGATGGAGCAAGGTGGCTCCTCTGTGCCAGTGGGACCCACATCGCCAACCACTGTGGCACGGAGGACAAGCGGCGAAGGGGTCAAGCACCAAGCCCCGGCGCCAGTGCTGGTCGTAGAGGGAGACTAGGTGGCACCCGCAAAGCACGTGGAGCAAGCACGACCGAAGAGACGCGCCTTCGCCACTTCATTCTATACTTCCAACATGTAAGTATTTGTAACCTTGATGTAAGCTTACAATTTATATTGATTACTGTTGTCTTCTGAACTTATCTCGGATATATTAGGTCGGCGTCCACCAAAAATCCAGACCAACTAGCCGGGAGCGGCGTGGCTCCGCCAGCAATGTCAGAGAAAACTGCCCAGCAGCCGGCCATGGAGGAACCTATAGAAGAAAGTCCACCAGAGCCTTAGCAGACAAGCGGCCAGACAACAGTCCCCAAGCAGGTGGTCGAGGGGATAGCCGAGCCAAGTACAAGTGCTCCGAGCACTAATCCTACGGAGGGCGACACCCCAGCACCGGGGGTAACGGGTCAGACCGATGAGCAGCGGCCAGAGTCAAGAGCACAGAGCACGCTTGTCAATGCTGAGGCCCGTGGGAAGGCCATAGTTATCGCAGAAGCTGCCAACTCTGGACCAGCACTGGTACCTGAAGAAGAGGTCGAAGAAGATGAAGTAGAAGAGGTCTTGGGCCATCCACAAGACAGACGACAACATGTATATGTGTCGCACTAGTGGAACGACCAATGGGTTGTTCATGAGGAAATCCCAGAGGTCGAAGAGACCATGAAAGTTGAACGGGCGGCGAAACGACTGGTGATGAAAGTCCTGGTATGCTTTGCTTGACCACCTAATCTTGCCATCTAGTAATACTATCTTACTTAGCTTTTTGCATGCAGGACTTAATGAAGACCGCAAGAAATGCTTCGACCAGATTGAGGGGATAACGACAAGCAACAAAGAATTGGCGACCGAAGTGGAACGCTTGTGCCACCAACTTGAAGCCGCCAACCATGAGAGGATGGAGCAAGAGGCGTAGAACCAGAACCTAGTTGTCCAGCTCAGTAACAAAGAGTAGGAAAAAACAAGTAAGTAGTTACTTTGTCACAATGACTGCATAACAAGTGTTGTTGCGTTGTTGGTAGTAATAGCCTTAGTGCAGGCTTAGAAGCCGAAGTTATCTGTCTCCGAGAGGAGAACAATCGTGCGGTCGTGGAGTGTGATTGCCTGAAAGAGGACAATAGAAAACTGGCGCATGACCAGTCGTAGCTCCAGGACCACACGACCAAAATGAAAGAGGAACTAAAAAGTAAGATTTCCAAGCCCCTTTGCTCACTTTTGTTGCCCGCTTTATTTTGTCTTGGTATGACGTTTTAATGACTTGTACGGTTTGCAGTTTTAAAAGTCAATGCCAAGAAGCATCTGAAAGCCGTGATGAAAGATCATGATGGCTGGAAGGCGCGGTGCCTAGAGATCACCGAGGATCGGGACACATGGAAAAACTAGTGCTAGGAAGTGGCAACCGACATTTTGCTGGTCCTCAACCGTATCGACCTAGCGCTTACAGAGGAAGTGGCAAGGACGCCATAGCTCAGACTGGTCGATAGATGCCGAAAGGCATAGGGATGGTTCCAAGAGTTCATGAAGGAGGCAGGTGACTACACAGGCGCACATGTGGTAAGCATGGTATGTGCTCACTACCCCTTGATCAATCTCAAGCGCCTAGAGGCTGGATACTCAAAGGAGGTAGATCCAGACAAGGCTGAGGAGCTTCAGATGACCCAGCTGGACTTGTCGGCAAGAATAATTGGCAACATTAACCTATGTGGAGGCAGGACAGCACTTGTACAGGGTATGCCATCAACAAGTCAGCTGGAAGCACCATCAGTTTTGAGCCAACCGGCGAAGCCTGCAGTCTTGATCAGCCAGGCATCGGTGGGGCCATCTTCTTCAGCTCGACCAGTACAAGAGTCCTCGGGACTCGAGCATAATGTCAGGCCCAGCGAGCAGCAGGTGCCACATAACCCGACCAGCCAATAGTATAGGCTATAGCTATAGAAGAAGATGTAGTTGTGTTATTGTAAACTTGGACCTTTTCAGGCAAGCTTGTAATAACGTAACTGTATATCATCATAAGCTTGTTTGTTTTGTGAAAAACGTATTTAAGCTTGAATCTCGCGTTGGTGTAACTAAGTGAGAACATGTTAGCGTTCTGTTTAGTTGTACCAATTTAGTCGACACATCACCTTGATAGGTTTGTATAGCCCTGGTTTGTCTTGTGGTCGGAGTGTGAGGAGCATAGCCTGTGCACACATAGACGTAGACAAGTCAAACCAGAGGGGACATGCCGATCACCCGCAGTGTAGAGAGCAGATCTCATGCATGCGTTGGGAGGAACCGGAGACAGGGCCTGCTCCAAAAACCCAGGAAAGAATGGAGGTTGGTTTTGACTGGTTAAGTTAGAATAATAATGGACTTCGAAGTGACACATTAGAGTGGTCGGAGAAATCATAGTAGCTTTATTGAATTAAATTGAAAGTACAAGAGGAGTACATATCTTAGCAGTTAAGCATAGAAACGCCTAAGCTTGTCGATGTGCCATGAATTGGGTACGTCCGTACCATCCAGGTGAGCTAACTTGTAAGATGTAGGTCGTGTAACTTCCTTGATCATGAAGGGCCCTTCCCATGGAGTTGCGAGTTTGTGGACACTAGCCTGATTCGTCTTCCACTTCAGGACCAGGTCCTCAACCACAAAAAACCGCTCCTTAACATTCTTGTTGTAGTACCTGCGCAAAACAGCAAGGTATTTGGCTGTACATACGCAAGAATCGAGTCGCTTCTCTTCTGCACTATTCACATCCAGCTCCCGCGCTTCATTGGCCTTGTCTTCATCAAAGTTCTCTACCCATGCTGATCTAAAGGCTATATCTGCTGGAAGCACTGCCTCAGCACCGTAAACCATAAAGTATGGTGATACGCCGATATTGTGACTGGGCTAGGTTCTAAGGCCCTAGACCATGGCTGGTAACTCTTTGAGCCATCTTCCAAGAGCCTTGTCATTTTCTCTGTACATCCTCTTCTTAAGTGCGTCCAAGATCATACCATTTGCCCGCTCGACCTGTCCATTAGCTTTGTGGTGCGCCACCGAGACGTATTTTACTATTATGCTCCTTTCATCGTAGAAGTCCCAAAAAGCGTTCTCGGTGAACTGAGTACCCAGATCAGTGATGATGCTGTTGGGTATGCCGAAGCGGTGGATGACCTGTTCGATGAACATGACAGCCTTTTCTGAAGATGCTAGTACTAGAGGCATGTACTATATCCACTTAGAAAATTTTTTGATCAGGACAAAGACACATGTAAATTTCCTAGGAGCTGGTTTGAAGGGATCGATCATATCTAGTCCCCAGCATGTGAAAGGACAAGAGGCTAGTATTGTCTAGATCTCGTGTGCTGGTACATGGATTCTCTTGGCGAAGAACTGACAACCCTCACAATGGCGGACTAGCTTCTCTACATCGACCATAGCTGATGGCCAATAGAAACCTACTCAGAAAGCCTTGCCAACCAGCGTTCTTGAGGCCGCGTGGTTGCCACAGGAGCTAGAGTGGATTTGGCCCAGGAGTTGTTTGCCATCCTCCTAGGTTATACACTTCATCAAGATTTCCTCCTTTGCGTTCTTGCGCCATAATTTGCCATCGACGAGCAGATACTGCTTACTGCGATGCATCAAATCCAATCAGTGTAACCGCTGCCATCTGTCAGGTATTTGATGAAAGGTACTCTCTAGTCGGGCTGATTAGTGGTTGGAGGTGGCTTGGTGGTGCTTGATGCCGGAACCATGGCCACCAATGGCCGGTCTAGAGGTTTGTCGACTGTGGGATCTTCCTTTTTGATGGAAGACGTGAGCAGGTCTTGAACGAATACACCATGCGGGACTTTGGCTTGGGATGATCCTAACTTTGACAGCGCATCTGCTGCTTGATTTTTGTCTCGGACCACGTGTGTGTACTCGATGTCGTAGAACTTGCCTTCCAGCTTTCTGATTGATTTGCAGTATGCATCCATCTTTTCGCTGGTCGTGTCCTAGTCCTTGTTGAGTTGGTTGATGACCAGAGCCGAGTCTCCATAGACATAGAGACGTTTGACACCGAGCTCGATCGTAATGCGCAAACCATGTAGGCATGCTTCGTACTCGGCGGTGTTATTAGATGCTGGGAAATAAATCCTAAGGACATACCAGAGCTACTCCTTGGATGGTGACATGAAAAGGACTCCTGCTCTTGCACCGTCGATGTTGAGAGAACCATCGAAGTACATCTTCCAATACTCATCAGGCTCCCAAGAGGCAGGTGTGCTTAAGTCCATCCACTCGATGATGAAATCGACGAGTGCCTGGGACTTGATTGTAGTACGACTTGCAAATTCCAAGGAGAAAGGGCATAGCTCCATTGCCCATTTGACGATGCGCCCGTTTGCATCCTTATTGCGAATGATGTCTCCCAGAGGGTACTCGGTCATGACCACCACATGATATCCATTGAAGTAATGTTTCAACTTTCAGGATGTTATCAGTATGGCATAGATCAGTTTCTGAATCTATGGGTACTTGGTCTTGGATTCATTGAGTACCTCACTGATGAAATAGATTGGTTGCTGTACCTTGTAGGCATGGCTAGGCTCATCACGCTCGACCACCATGGTAGTGGAGACCACCCGATTAGTTGCTACAATGTAAAGTAGGAGAGTTTCATCTTCTCTAGGAGTAGTGAGGACCAGAGGTGATGTAAGATATTGTTTCAACTATGTGAAGGCAGCATCTGCTTCCTCTGACCACTCAAAACTCTTGGATGCTTTGAGCAGCTTGAAAAACGGTAGTCCTTTCTCTCCTAATCTTGATATGAAACGACTGAGAGCAGCCATGCATCCGGTAAGCTTCTGGACATCCTTCACCTTTTTGGGCGGCTTCATGTCTAAGACTACTTTGACTTTCTCTGGGTTAGGGCGTATGTTGTCGTGACTGACGATGTTGCCAAGTAGTATACCAGAAGGAACACCAAAGATGCACTTCTTTGGGTTTAACTTCCATTGGAATGTATTAAGGGCTACAAAGGTGTGTTCCAGGTCATCAACAAGGGTATGTGCTTCCTTGGTCTTGACAACTACATCATCAACATAAGCCTCGATGAGGTCATCTTTTATCTCGTCTTTGAGGCAGGCCTGTATGGCGCATTGATAGGTAGCCCCGGTGTTCTTGAGCCTGAACGACATGGTCATGTAGCAGTAGGCACCGAAAGGCATGATAAAAGATGTCTTGATCTAGTCGTCCTTTTTGAGAGCGATCTGGTGATAACCAGAGTAGCAATCGAGAAAGGAAAGCAGCTCACAATCGGCGGTTGAATCTATGACCTCGTCTATGCAAGGTAAGCCAAAGGGGTCTTTAGGGCAGTGTTTGTTGAGATCAGTATAATCAATGCACATTCTCCATTCATTATTCTTTTTACATACAAGAACTGGGTTGGCTAACCACTCTAAATGATACACTTCTTTGATAAATCTGGCTGCCAAAAGCCATGTAACTTCTACCCTAATCGCCTCCTTTTTGTCGCGAGTGAACAGTCATAGCTTCTGCTTGATAGGTTTGGCCTTGCCGTTGACATTCAAGGAGTGCTCGATCAAATTCTGAGGTACACCGGGCATGTTAGCAGGTTTCCATGCGAACACATCCACGTTGCTCCTCAAGAACCTGATGAGCGCATCTTCCTATTTTGGATCCAGGTTGGCCCTGATAAGGGCTATTTTACTAGGATCACCGTCGACCAGCTGGATCACCTTGTGCTCCTTGGACTTGATGTTCTTGCATGGAGCCTTGAGCTCTAGGATCTCTAGGTGGTCAGCTAGGGTCTTCTTGGCGTCGAGCATGGTCTCAGCCATGCGAATAGAGAGGTCATGAGCCTCTGCTATTTTGAAGCTATCGTCCTCGCAGGTATAAGCTGCGTATACGTTGCCCTTGAGAGTTAGAACTCCTTTCTCGGTAGGCATCTTGAGCACCAAATACCTATAATGAGGTATGACCATGAACTTGGTGAGCGATGGTCAACCAAGGATAGCATGGTAGGTGCCGTCGAAGTCAGTGACCATGAAGTTAATGTAGTCGGTGCGGAAGTGGTCCGGGGTCCCAAACTGCACAGGTAGCATGATCTGCCCAAGAGGTGTAGAGCTCTATCTAGGGAGAACACCCTAGAACTATGCCTCATATGGCTTGAGATCTGCTTGGGTTATCTTCAGGGCCGGCAAACTATTCTTGAACAGTATATCGATGGAGCTGCCGCCGTCAATCAGCACTCTGTCGAACTAAACCTTGTTGATACAAGGATCGAGGACCAGGGGAAAATGTCCTAGTTTAGGTATTGTGGCCCATTGGTCCTTTTTGCTGAAGGAGATCTCATGGTGAGACCAAGGAGGGAGCCACGGATCAGTGATGAGGTTGTTGGTGTTGGCCATGTTCAAGCAAGCGTGGGGCGAGTAGCTTGCGTTCTCGTTTGGTCTTGATGGACACTTTGCCTCCAATGATGGTGTGCATGCGATCGGTTGGCTTGACATACTTGTGATGGGGATCTGCGTCTTCATCATCGTTGTCCTCATTGCGCTGTTCCCCTATGTCGTTAGGCTTGTCGGATGTATCTAGGGCTTGTTGACGTGTGTAGATAGACTTGAGAACGCGGCAATTCTCCATGGTATGGTTTGACTTGGGATAGAGCTGGCAGGGCCCTTTCAATGCTTGGCATAGTCTTCTTCGTAGTTACGATGTCTGCCACCTTTTTTAATGGTGTAAACCTCACCGTCATCTTCCCGAGCACGCTTGCCCCTGTAATCGTCACGGCGGTTACGCCGCTGATTATGTTGGTCGCGGTGGTCATGGGAGTCGTTGTGCTAGTTGTGGTGGTCAAAATTGTCATTTTGACCACGGTTGCCACGGTAGTCATCGCGGTGTGAGGGGTGGTTGGAGCGTGGAACCCTTGCTACTTCTTTGATAATTATCTTTTTGGCGTCGTCGGTGTTTGCATATTTCTTAGCAGTGGCCAGGAGCGCTATGACTGATTTAGGTCTCTTGCAGAGGAGCTTGTCCCTTAGGGCATCGTGGAAGCGGAGGCCAGTGATGAAAGCCTCGATTGCCTCATTGTCGGAGATTGATGGGACCTTGATGCGCATCTTCGAGAAACGCCGGATGTACTCGTGTAGTGGCTCATCTTTCCTATCTCGAATCCACTGCAGATCATATTTGTTGCCGGGTTGCTTGCAAGTAGCAATGAAGTTGTCGATGAAGGCTTGCTTGAGCTCTTGCCAAGAATCAAAGTAGTTCGCCGGCAAGCTGACCAGCCGTTGGTGACCTGCATGGCCAACAACGACTAGGAAGTAGTTAGACATGATGTGCTCGTCAGCCATGGCTGATCTGCACACAGTTTCATAGAGCATGACCCATAATTCAGGGTTCTCCTTGCCGTCGTACTTCTGAAGTTTTTCGAGCTTGAAATTCTTGGGCCATATGACTTGGCGAAAGTGCGGAGTAAACTGCTTCAAACCCGGTGGGTCGTGGGCAGTATCATATTCCATGTGGCGATAGCTTTCATGGGATGCACGATCGTTGGCTCTTTGGTTGATGCGATCGCACAGATTACATCCTCCGAGGTAATGGCGGAGATCGTTATTGCCATCTCGGCGATCTTGGTTGCCATCCTGATTAACCCTGCGACCGTTTTTATCACGGCGATTATCATGGTTGTCTCGGTGGTTGTCGTCCCGAATGTCGCGACGGTTGTCCTCCCGATGGCGGTTGTCATCCCGACCACCATCATGGCCACCGTTTTCGCCTTGACGGTTGTCTGATGGGTCGTTGTTGCGCGAGCCACATTGGTTGGGTGGCTGTGAACGACTTGAGTACTAGCGGCTGTGGCTTGATTCGACTGAGATGGATGGAGCTCAGGCTTGATTTACAATCTCTACGGTCTGGGCCATAGCAGCCGTCAGGTAAGCTTGTATATCATCGTGAACTACCTAGGTTTCTGAGGTATTGGGTAGCTGTTGCATTGTCGCCATAGCAATGACTATGTTGGCTCTTGGAGTCTTGAAGACCTGTTTGTCCCCCACCCTGTCGAAGGCATTGTTGAGGTCACGTGGCTGGACCCTTATGCATTATGCCTCCTCTTCTGCTTCGGCTTTGATTTGTCGGCGATTAAACTGGTCAATATTACATGCTTCGCGTGCAAGCCTTTCTTGTTCTGTTTCACCGACTGCCGGTGGTTCGTCATTACTAACAACATTGATCAAGTCCCCTCGCCTTGGTGGGAAAGACGGGAATTGTGGGAACCCCAGGGCATGGTCTGGGATATCCAGATCGTATTCAATGCCTTCATCATCATGATGCTGGAGCTCGGTGTGGACAGAGGCATTAGATGCGATGCCAGACGAGGAGCTGGAGCCACCCTCTTGGACTATGTGAACGGATCCTTCTTGATAATCCTCAATCTAGACCATGTTGATGAAGTTGCGTGGCTTCGACCGAGGTCGATGTATAAAACATAGATCCGAGCAGCGTTGTATATTGTACGCGTAGTTGGAGGCAGTGTTTCGTAGGCCGTAGGGCTGGGCCTGGTAGTTCTCCGTCGAGGCTTCATACTCGGAGAGCCGGAGACCCATCATGGAGGCTGGCCGGTGACGAGCGGAGCGCCCTTCAGGAGTAGATGTGACCATGAGATCTATATTGAGTCGTGCAGGATGACTGGCTTGAGCTGGTCGGGTAGATCTGTTGTGGGTTGCGGTTACCTGCTCATTAGGTTGACTTTGAATTGAACTAAACAGAGCTAGGGTTTCAACAAGTTTGGTGCCGACCCGATCGATGGAGTCGAGCAGGTCAGTGTTGTCGATCTGCTTTCCTTTGTAGCGAGGAAGGGGACAACGGGTTGTCGGTGTGGCTAAAGATGATGTGGGCATGGTCAGAGTCAGATCCACCGTGGTCAGAGCCAGATCCACCGTGGTCGGAGCCAGATCCATCGTGGTCGAAGCCGTAGCCAATGCAGGTGAGGCAGTGGTCGATGTAGATTGAATCTGCGCCTCCTCCTTGGTCATGGCGATGAAGTCGTCGGAGCTGGTGGTCCAGGTGATCTGGCCAATGGTGAACGTGAGGCCGTTCGGCGTAGCCATGAGGCCAGAGATGATGGCCATCTTGTTCGCTTGGAGAACAGTACACACACCCCCTACCTAGCGCGCCACTGTCGATGAAATATGGTCGGTAGTCTACCTAGGGGTATGTCCAAGGTAGTAGATTATCGACAGACAGATGCGTAAGCAATAAACAAGATGGTAACGCAAGACAGACACAAGGTTATATCCAGGTTTGGCCGCCGTAAAGGTGTAATACCTATGTCCTGCGTCTGATTGTATTGCTATATGTCAATAAGAGATGTTTTTTAGAGGGGTCCCCTGCCTGCCTTATATAGTCCGGGGGACAGGGTTACAGATCTGGAAACTAATCCTAGCCAGTCATAATTGCCATAGGTGGCCGGATAAGGATTCCTATTCTAACCGACCAAGACTTGTTTGACCTCCAAATCCGCCTGGACTCCTTGCGCGGCATTCCGAACAGACTGTCCGGGCCGCGCGTCATCTTCTAGTGGGCCGGACCCCCTGATCCGAGCCGGCCCATGCCTAGCCATAAGGGTATAGGGGTTAATACCCCCACAGCATCGATTAATTATAGGTTGAAATGAGTCTACCCACGAAAAGATCTAGAATGGTGCCAAACTTTTACACAGGCTCTAATGTGCCCTAGGGATAAGAATTTTGTGGAGGTGGATGAAAAATTCTATTGGGTCCAAGATGAAATTCACCCTCTTTTGTCTCGTTCAGCATACAAAAAAATATAATAAATAAAAAACTGATCCAAAAAACCTAAGATCCTGTGTGGGGTCTTAATTTCAGTGCACATGCTTGCCAAAAAAAATTCAAGCCATTTCGACATAGGCAGAGTATACATGCATCACAAAGGTACATGTGCCCTTTCATCGAACCATGACTATACACATTGGTTATTAAGGTTTCTATGGTTCATACGCATTCTGGTGTCGTATTGGTCTCAAACTTTTTCTTAGGCTTGCACGTGCCACGTGTTGAGGAAACACGTAGTTTGGGATTTTCCAAAGATAATTTGCTACTTTCTGAGGTTTAATTGAATTTTCGCGCGACGGCACCGATTAATGATAGGTTGAACTGAGTCTACCCACAAAAAGATCCGGAATGGTGCCAAACTTTTACACAGGCTCTAATATGCCCTAGGGATAAGAATTTTGTGGTGGTGGATGAAAAAAATCTATTAGGTCTAAGATGAAATTCACCTTCTTTTGTCTCATTCAGCACACAGAAAAATATAATAAATAAAAAAAACTGATCAGAAAAACTTAAGATCCTGTGTGGGGTCTTAATTTGGGTGTACAAGCTTGCCAAAAAAATTTCAAGCCATTTCAACATAGGAATACATATGCTTCTATTTATTCAGTATATAAAAGAAATTTTTTTAATATATATAAACATCACTATTGGTTTCAAAAAATCAGCATTGATGAGAATAAACCGACAGTGATACTGGTTATCACTGTTGATTTATTTTGAAAACCGACAGTGATATATAAAAAAATAAAAAAAATTATGCCAGCGTTCAGGTTCGAGCGCGGGTCTCGGGCTGCATAGTTCAGAGACTTAACCGCTGCGCTAGTATAGAATGTGTGCCAAGAGTTATTTACTTTTTCCTTTTGACCTATAGGCCACTTAAAAAATTATAAAATAGAACAAAAAAAATTGAGCCGCCTGAGACTCGAACACGGGTCTTAGGGGCTAAGTTGAGGGGTCTTAACCGTTGCACCAGTAGAAGGAGTTGAAAAGAAAACAAAAACTTATCCTACTTAACACCTAACTTAACACCTAACTGCTACACCACATCACTGCCGGTTTGGGGAATAATCCGGCAGTGATGTACCCCATCACTGTCAGTTTACAAGCAGAACTGGCAGTGATGATCTAATCCTGAAATAAATTAATAATTTATAAAATAGAACAAAAAAATTTGGGCCGCTTGGGACTCGAACACAGGTCTCGGGGGCTAAGTTGAGGGGTCTTAACCATTGCACCAGTAGGAGGAGTTCGAAAGAAAACGAAAAGTTATCCTACTTAACACCTAAATTAACATCTAACTGCTACACCACATCACTGCCTGTTTGGGGAATGACCCGATAGTGATGTACCCCATCACTGTCGGTTTACAAGCATAACCGGTAGTGATGAGCTACTGGTATAAAAGAAAAGAGGCGTGGGTTAAAATTATCCAAATTCATTTCAACCCCGCGCCAACCCCTCCCCCCATGCCATCGGAGCACCACCCCACGCTGGAGCACCGCCCCACGCCGTGCACCGCCCCATGCCGGAGCATCACCCCACGCCATCCACTGCCCCAAGCCGGAGCACCGCGCCGTCCGTGCCAAGCTAGAGCACCGCGCCATCCGTCCCACCGCCGAGGCCTTCAGGAGCACGCGGACAACTGCTTTCCCACCCCCACAGTGAGTGCGTGGCTCACTGCCCGCTACGTATCTGACGAAATGTCCCACAGCTGCTTACTTGAATCGGTAGAGGCTTTTCATTTACCAAGTACTACAACTTATTGTTTGATATGATAATTTACTTGCCATAATTTATGTTACTGCTACTTTATTGCAATGCTAGCATACAGTTTGATCATGAATGTCTAGTCTGTAGTGCCACCGATGCTCAATGTTTTTGGATGTGAGGATGGAGTATATATATTTTAGACCTATAGAACTAATATATGTACATCTAGTTAAATAATATCTGCTATACTCCAGTTTTTAAAATGCAACAGCCCCCCACAATTGACATTAGCTGTAATTTGACATCAGCTATAATTTGCCATGGAACCGCCCTCTTAGTGTAGTCATCATTGATAGAATCCCAAAATCATGAACAAAACATGTCCCATTTAACATAATATGTGATCCAGGAGACCACGATGAAGATCCCACTAGCCTAAAAGGAAAGAAAACAGATAAGTCAGTTATTTAGCAAATAAACTGTAGAATTTTCCATTAATAGTAGATGCATTGCATTACCTATCATAGATCATACTTACGCCCTTTTCCTTCTGTTGTCATGAAACATCGAACCACGGCCCCACTGGTCACTTTCTTCATTTCTTCTTTCTCTAGATAGCAGTCTATGACTCAAGTGCTGATCACCCATGCGATTAGACAAAGTTGTTTTAACAATCTTCATTCCCAAAAAGCATCTCTCAACTGTTGCAGTAGCGATAGGCAATACTAGCAAAGTAATGCACATAATAAGTTGTTTTACTTTCTCTCATGATCAATGATTGCAAAGTGAGTATTTTATGTGCATTATGTGATTTAGTAAAATAGACTTTGTAGCCCTATAAAATTTTCATTTGAAATGTAACCTGGATTGCTTGGAGGATGAGTAACATTAAATAGATTTAGTTTAGCCATATAACTTGAATAATAACTCTTGTTCAGTGAGTTACCATCACCACTTACCACATGCCTAATTTACTTAAATGTATAGGCAACCATGGCATGGTAAGTAGTGCATGTTGGTCACATGCCTAGGATTTATCGAACCTGGGAAGATTGCTATGCTCAAGTCAATCGCTACCCTAGTAATTTGCACAAAAAGTACAACACAGAAGCTGAAGCTTTGAGGGCCTACTATAGTCATCTGGCCTACCTTGCAAACCATGGGCAACCGGCCTACTATGGTCCAATTAATGCAAACCATGGCCATCCGCTAGCACTGAAGATTGAAGAGAAGCCACCCACCGGAGATGTGAAGATTAGGAGAATTGCTCCTTGGTCTTGGAAAGATGTCATGCTTTTATTTATAGGTATGGTCATTGCTTTTCTTATTTGGAAGTTAATGTAGGCTTAGTTTCATAGAACAGTAAGTGGACTTTGTTGTATATGGTCAATCAAACAATGAATTTATTCTAGGTGAACATATGCTATTATTTGACTTTGTTGTATGTGGACTTATTATTAGACTTTGCATTAAACATAATATATATATATATATATATATATATATATATATATATGAACATATGCTATTAGTAGTTGTCCACAGCCAAAACTAACCACGATCGTGTCACAGCCATGACTCATCGTCGCCTATTACCCCATCGCCGAAGAATAGATCGACAACAAGAAGTGGCTGATATCGCTAGGATGGGAGAGCCGCATGATCTGACAAATGGTGATGGTGTCAATCAGGGCAGTGAGAATGAGCAGCCATGGACCCCATCTAGCCTGCTCGATCTAGGTCAAAATGACCAAGATGGCCAGGTAACTTTGGTATCATGTGACTATGTAGCCACACACGCTAATCAATTGAGAGGGTCATAGCTTACTTGGTGTCTCTAGCAGGAGCCTCCGTCGGCCGAGGAGCCAGAGGGTTTGGGTAGCAGGAAGGCCAGATCCAAGCGAGGCGTGTCAAAGATTCTTGTTGGTAGGAATGCACACTGGTACATTACTGAGTTTGATGAATTCGAGGATCCACTCTCACCGCATATAGCTTTGACCAAATACAAGACTATCCTCGGGTTACTTGTTAGGGACTTCATCACGATTAGGTACAAGAAGTGGATTGTGAAAGATGATGACCCATGGAGGGTTCCCAAAAGTGAGAAGGATTACATATAGGATGTCAAGATCATAGAGTATTTCACTTTCCCAACCGAGTATGATAGGGAGTTAGTCTAGAAAAAAGCAAAAGAAATCATGGGGACATGCTTCAAGAATTTCAAGGGGACATTGTACAAGAATTTTGTCCTCCAAAATAAAGAGCCAGATTTCGATGGTGGACAGTTTAGCAAGCAAAAGGACTTCTGGTAGGATTTCAAGGAATATAGGTTATCCGAGGAGTACTTAGCACTACGCAGGAAGAATAAGGAGAACTCACAGAAAGCGATGAATCCTCATCATCTCGGCTCTCGTGGCTACACCAAAAAGATTCTAGAATTTGATTTAGCCCATAGTTTAGGGGTCACAGCAGCTGTGGATCGGCCCTGCTCGACGAAGAAGAGGCGAATGTGCCTCATCCGGTGGACGGCATCACTAAACCCATCAATATCAAGTTGTACATCCATCGGGAATGGACAAAGGACAAGGCGACGCTCGGCCAGGCCTGGCCTACGGGAGATGGGACAATTAATGGCCGCCCAATTCCATAGGGGTACGCTCGCATCACCATTGACAGAATACTTGATAAGAAGTATAACAAGATACCCATGGAGTACCCCATAGTAGAAGATAGTCCAAAACTTGATCAAAACAAGGGCTCTCAAGTGGCCTGGTGCAAGCGCTTCATTAAGCTTGACCATCAATTGTCCTCTGATGATGAGGACAACTATGAGTCTTCGCCCACCCGTGATGATCACTCACCATCTCTCAACATAGATCACTCCCCTCCTCATTTGGAGCCATCACCCCTAAAAAGATAGAGGTCTCCTTCTATTCCTCCTTGTCTGACTCCATCTTCATCAGCCCCGAGAAAGGAGACTCCTCCTCCTCCTCCTCCTCCTCCATCTTCATCAGCGCTAGGAAATAGAATTCTCATCGTCATCCTCCTCCTCCTCCTCCACCTCAGCCCAAAACAAGATCAAGGACAACCTCATAGTCGTAGAAAAGGTCCTTGGATTTAGTTGCTAATGCTCCCAAAGTGGACCAACAAAAAAGAAAAAGGTCATTTAGTGGCAGCGTTACCACCTTGATGAAAGAAAAATTTACAACACACATCTTGAAGGAAGATTGTGTTAGTTTCTTCAATCTCTGTGCCTCATTGCCTTTGTTTTTGTTGAAGTCCGAATTCGAAAGGCAAACACAGAATAAATACACTACAACAAGAGATGAAGAAATACACAATAAAGATTTAAAGAACATACAGAAGTATGTCGAAGATAACCCAGGCTTAACCATAGAAGAGGCTGCGAACATCTATTATGATGTACAATGGACGGGAACACCGGCAATGAAGTATGAAAGGGGCAATCTTTTGGTTACCGATCATTAGTATAAAAATCTAACAACATATATGCACCAGTTACATGAATATTACATGGCTCAAGCAGGAGAGACGGATGACTTTGGTTTTGAGGTTATTATCTATTCACCACATGTTTTCCATTATCCTGAAGAAGAGAAGTTTGATGTTGAGTGGGAGTGCTTGTTCCAGCTATACCAGAAACGCTCTCTCGATGTTCAAATGTTGATGTTGTGGACTATGTAAGTACCCTACACGTATGATATTACAATTAACTACTCTCTCGAGACACAAATTGTTAACTTTTGAGCACTTCCCATAATTTTATGTAGGTGTATAGCAAAATTTTGCATTCTAAAAAGCAAATGGGAATACATAGGCTTCTTGGACCCCTTGCGAGTCAATGAGAGGACATGTGTGGTAGAACCTCCTAAGTTATAGGACCCATATGCACTTGTCACTATCCAATGACCTTTCACGACTATGCATATGTTCCTAGTAACTTAAGAAGTCTGTCAGGTGTCCTTAGGGAACCCCAAATCATCCACGATTTCCGAGCAGGATCACATTAAAGAGTCATTGCAGTATTACAACATTTATTCAAATATCTACATCAGAGTAAAATAGCGGAAGTCTTACAATAACTTAGTTTACAAACCAGTTGTTTCAAACCTTACAAACTAAGTTCGATAATTATTACAAACCATAGTAGTAGTGGAGTGGCATAATTAACATAAACATAACACATAAAAAAACATCCTGCCCAAGGATCACACATTCACTTATCGTCATTGACATGAACAATAGTCATGCAGCAAGGTCCAAAATAGACCTGCTCATGAGGCTCACCTGCAACAAGGGTCAATGAACCCTGAGTACAAAAGTACTCAACAAGACTTAACCGAAATAAAACTAAGAAAACTCAGGAATGCAGGCTCAGGGATTCAAGGTATGGCTTTAGCAATACTCAAAGTTCTTTTACGTAAAAGCTCTTTAACAAAATTTTAGTATTTCAACATTTAAACTTCATAAGAACCATATATGAATCTGCCATGATCCATAATGAGATCATGAACTTCATATCAAACCCTTTCTCAAACCTTACTCAAGTTCCAGTTATTAACTATGATGATGAACAGTGAGTTGAGTCTCCATAACCGAGGAGCAACGATGATTCGAACCGATTATAAACCCAGCTGGGGATTCCAGACCACATGACATATGTAGGTCCCCGACTTACATATATCAACCTACCCTCGGATCTTCTAAAACAAGAACGGGTCCGCGCCAGCCGAGAATATAGTACTCCACCATTCCAGCCCATGGCCATGTGGGTACACGCTATTCCCGCCATCTCTCCACTCCCAGTGCGCGAGTAGCCATTCTCGTAATAGAATAGCCGAGTTAAGGCTTACCGGAGTATGTGGTTAGTACTACAAAGTCTCACCTCATGCAATTCAACAACGGATGGACCTTAATCGACACAGGCAGAAAGAAGCCGCTCACAAGACCTCCATGTCTTGTGGCTCTCACACACCGAGTCCGCCCGGTCTAGATTTATTACTTTCCATGCTCATATCTCATGATAACATAAGTAACCAAAGATCCATTTAAAACTCTCAGGTGATAGGTAATTACCCGGCTAAGCAGGACTAAGCATAACTAGTCATTTACGAATTAAAACTGGTAACAAGGTAGATATGGAAAAACAAGGTTGGTAATGCACCAATTAGGTTTCCACTTGACTCCTAATCACTTAATGTAGTATATAAAAGCAAAAGCGATAAAATTTGTAAAACACAAGGTAGGGTTAACTGTATTCGGGGCTTGCCTTTGTTGACGGAAAAGTTAGGTTCCTGCGGCGTTCCACAATTATCCGATCCGACCTCAACATACGGATTAACCTCCTTCGCAACTTGATTGACTACCATGTGTTTACCTTCGTTCACTACACGTAGTAACAATGCCATGTTTAACATGATGCGGGATACGAAACATGATGCTTGATGATGGATGCAAAATTAACAATTCGAATACAACTTTCCTTCGTGGTACAGTTGCAAGTCAAACTAACTAAACCTTTTTTGTAACACATACTTCATTTGCCAAGGATCATTACCAACTAATGACCCAAGGTCATCACTCAATCCAAAATTTCAAACAAAACCTAAATCATTAAGGTTTACTATTTAACTAACATCACACAACTAACTATAGAGAGCAAGCACATCAAGCATGACACAAGTTTAACAAGGTCACAAGTATCATAACTTGACCATCAACAAGGGCATAAGCCACGCTTAGCAACACATGGAGTAAACAACCATAACTAGCATATGTCTATTTCTGGACTTGAAACAACAGGTTCATGTTTGGATCATGACCAGAGTTATACAAACCCAATATCCATGCAACAAGACATTTTGGAAAGCTTATGAAATTTTCTACAACTCATCTTTAATAATCTTAGCATGATTCTCAAGTTAACTAAGTCAAATATACCCATTTACAGAAACTGGTCCACAATTGACAGAGAGCAGCCATTTTTGAAACCCAACTTTAAACAGGCATAACTCACAAACCACAAGGCCAAATACCACCAAATTTTAACAAAATATAGAGACATGAATTATCTACAACTTTGTTATTAACAAGTTTCTTGGAAAACATCATTATCATGATGTAATCCAAACAGTCCCAAAAACTGTCCCAAAACAATAATTGCAAGAAAATAATTATTAACTCAATAATACAACAACCAATGACCATGAAATTTGTATAACATATCAAACATCACATGAGTAGCATGCCATAAAAATTTCACTTCATTAGGAGCCCTACATCTGTAGTTATGAAAAAGGACAAATACAACTAGCATTAAAACCCTAACTGCACAAATCCATTTTTGCAGCTAAAACTTTAAACTAAAACATGATATATTATAGATCTATTGCATAGGAAATTTCACAAGGATTCCAAAAACTCCCCATTTGTTATTTTATGATTTTTCTATGGTTTTGTACGAATTATCAAAGTTCAGCAAATTTCAAAGCAAACTGGTCCAAAAGGCACTATTCACATGAGTCTACGGTTCATAGAAAGGCCCCTCCCTATTCCCGAATTCTAAGCCGAGGTCCATGATCGCGATTTAAAAAATAGCGGACGCTGGAGAGACTTGATTTCTGGCCGGATGATGCTCGCAGGCGGCGAAGGAGAGGTGCTAGAGCAAGCAAGGACCTGTGCACACCCGTGTGTGGACGAATTGTTGCCGGAGATGGCTGGTGAAGGGCTGCCCACGTGCACCGGTCATCTATAGCGGCGGACATGGCGGCAGGCTGCGTTTCGACGTGTCCTGTGGATAATACGAGCAACCGGTTTGCTTGTGAGCATCATGGCATAGAGGTAAGCGCAAAACAAGAGAGAGAAATGAGTGAGAGAAGCCGGAGTAGGCCGGCCACGGCGGAGGCGAGCTCGGCGGCCATGACGGATGGCCGCGATGAAGAAGATGGCTCACTGATGACTCTGATGAAATTGGACGGCGTGAGTGAGTCAAAGTGCTGCGCATGGATGTGGCGAAGCTATCTGCGAGAGCAATTGAGCGGAGATGGCGTGGTCACAGCGAATTTCTGACAGCGCATGAGGTTGCGATGGCGGAGCAGAGAAAGAAGAAAGGAGAAGACAACGGCCGGCTCTGTGTCTCAAGAAGTGAGGAAGAGCATACCAATTTGACCATCGACGTTTTGAGCTGGCCACACGGTGATTACACATCAAGGCTTGAGAAACGCCTAGAGGGCCACGCCGACGTCGATGAAGCAGCTACGTGGCAGCACAGACTGCTCCCGATGCTACTGTTCATGACTGACAGCCTCTACTCTTCCCTCTATTTCTCACACATCTGATTAGCAACTCAATTAGCTCCTTTAAACAAAGTTATTCACCTAGATGAGATGTCCAACATTGCTTTAAGGATCAAGTTCTAATTCTTACTAGTTTAAGAGATTTTTAATTTAGAAGAGAGGTACTTGAAACTGTAAAACAGAATTCAGTTTTAGAATTTCAAAAACAGTTTGATTAGCTATGTTTGGGTAATTAAATAGTGACTAAGAATAGATCACACACTTCAACCAATATCACCACTTTAAAGTACAAGTTTTGTACCAATCACTAAAACAAAAGTTGTCCAACTTTTATCTGTGAAAATTGATTTAATAATTCCCCAAAAATTGAATTCTATATCTAATTTTCACGGACTTAGGCAAAATGACTAAGTATGAGAGGTAGTTATTAAATTCAATATTTGAGCTTAAATTTGAACATGATTGATTCAAAAACACAACATCACTTTGATTCTAATGTAAAGTATCAACTTAGCACTTCAAACTTTATTAAGAAAAGATTTTAATTGTTTAGGAGATTTTCACACCAAAAATTCACAAAGTTTCTTAATTACTATTATTGACATTATTTCATGTAACATATAAAACACTTCATAAGCAACATTGGCATGCTATAATATAAACATGAAATGCATTCATGAGTTGATGCATGATAATTATGCATAATGATGACATGGTCACCTTCTTAAGTACTTTATAACATCTAGGATGTTACAATCCTTTCCACTTAAAGAAATCTCGTTTCGAGATTACAAAGTGCGAAAAGTGTTGGGTTGAGTAGTGGAAAAGGAAATGTGTCAAACACATTAACTTTTAAGTGTTCATAAAACAACAAGAGTTGACTTAAAATTGTAAACGAGACCAAAAGACAGTTGTAATGGACAAAGGATTTAGTAACTTCAATGGAATGATGGAACATGAATTCCAAATGAGAGTTCCAAGATGAGTGAATCACATTAATTGCGAAGCTATAATGGATCATGACCGTAGACCTCGATACCAGCGAGCACCCAGCAGTATTTCCTTATGGCTGCAGTCCACAGGAGACCCTAGGTTTCGACGCGGCACCATAAATCATGGATCATGGCACCACCATAGGGCACAACTAAAGTAACTCATAGGTAACACTTGTCAAGCTAGCAAGATCAAGGAACTAGCATGTGTTGCATTTAGGAGAAACCAAGACATGACACATGCATAGGTTTGGGAAGTCAAGGATTAGTCCCAAGTTTCAACATTGAGTAGATGGGGGAAAATTAAAGTGCATCAAGAAATTCCCAAAGATGTGGAACTTATGAGCAAAAATAAGCAAAGAGTGGTTTACTGGCAAAGCCTGGTGCATGACCAGATTCATTGGGACAAAAATAGCTATATCAAGTAATAGCCATTCTCTAAATGGAAGGAGAAAGTTTTAAACATCATTATATTTCAACTTTATATGAATAATTATAACTAGACTATATGCAGCGTTTCATTAATGACATGATGCATGAATGATTCTTATGTTACTAAACATCATAGCTCCTAAGGTATATAAACAATAGTTTTTATTATATAGGGCATAATAAGATTACTACTCTACCACACAAAGCCTTTTTAATCAAATAAGGAATGGAGAGAATGAAATAAGATAAGTCGGAACCAATTTGGACCAAATTAACAAGTTATATATATTTGTCCCAAATCATTTTGAAGTTTTTGTAAAATAATACAATAAAGACTTTGTAACGATCGCTCTAATACCATTCTGTGGCAGAACCTCCTAAGTTATAGGACCCACATGCACTTGTCACTATCCAATGACCTTTGACGACTATGCATATATTCCTGATAACTTAAGAAGTCTATCGGGTGTCCTCGGGGAACCCCGAATCATCCACGATTTCTGAGTAGGATCACATTACAGAGTCATTGCAGTATTACAACATTTATTCAAATATCTACATCAGAGTAAAATAGCGGAAGTCTTACAATAATTTAGTTTACAAACCAGTTGTTTCAAACCTTACAAACTAAGTTTGATAATTATTACAAACCATAGTAGTAGTGGAGTGGCATAATTAACATAAACATAACACACAAAATAAACATCCTGCCCAAGGATCACACATTCACTTATCGTCATTGACATGAACAATAGTCATGCAGCAAGGTCCAAAACAGACCTGCTCATGAGGCTCACCTGCAACAAGGGTCAATGAACCCTGAGTACAAAAGTACTCAACAAGACTTAACCGAAATAAAACTAAGAAAACTCAGGAATGCAGGCTCAGGGATTCAAGGTATGGCTTTAGCAATACTCAAAGTTCTTTTGCGTAAAAGCTCTTTAACAAAATTTTAGTATTTCAACATTTAAACTTCATAAAAACCATATATGAATCTGCCATGATCCATAATGAGATCATGAACTTCATATCAAACCCTTTCTCAAACCATACTCAAGTTCCAGTTATTAACTACGATGATGAACAGTGAGTTGAGTCTCCATAACCGAGGAGCAACAACGATTTGAACCGATTATAAACCCAGCTGGGGATTCTAGACCACATGACATATGCAGGTCCCCGACTTACATATATCAACCTACCCTCGGATCTTCTAAAACAAGAACGGGTCCGCGCCACCCGAAAATACAGTACTCCACTATTCCAACCCATGACCACGTGGGTACACGCTATTCCCGCCATTCTCTCCACTCCCAGTGCGCGAGTAGCCATTCTCGTAATAGAATAGCCGAGTTAAGGCTTACCGGAGTATGTGGTTAGTACTACAAAGTCTCACCTCATGCAATTCAATAACGGATGGACCTTAATCGACACCGGTGGAAAGAAGCTGATCATAAGACATCCATGTCTTGTGGCTCTCACACACCAAGTCCGCCCGGTCTAGATTTATTACTTCCTATGCTCATATCTCATGATAACATAAGTAACCAAAGATCCATTTAAAACTCTCAGGTGATAGGTAATCACCCGGCTAAGTAGGACTAAGCATAACTAGTCATTTACGAATTAAAACTGGTAACAAGGTAGATATGGAAAAACAAGGTTGGTAATGCACCAATTAGGTTTCCACTTGACTCCTAATCACTTAATGCAGTATATAAAAGAAAAAGCAATAAAATTTGTAAAACACAAGGTAGGGTTAAATGCATCCGGGGCTTGCCTTCGTTGACGAAAAAGTTAGGTTCCTGCGACGTTCCACAATTATCCGATCCGACCTCAACACATGGATTAACCTCCTCCGCAACTTCATTAACTACCACATGTTCACCTTCGTTCACTACACGTAGTAACAATGCCATGTTTAACATGATGCGGGATACGAAACACGATGCTTGATGATGGATGCAAAATTAACAATTCGAATACAACTTTCCTTCGTGGTATAGTTGCAAGTCAAACTAACTAAACCTTTTTCATAACACATACTTCATTTGCCAAGGATCATTACCAACTAATGACCCAAGGTCATCACTCAATCCAAAATTTCAAACAAAACCTAAATCATTAAGGTTTACTATTTAACTAACATCACACAACTAACTATAGAGAGCAAGCACATCAAGCATGACACAAGTTTAACAAGGTCACAAGTATCATAACTTGACCATCAACAAGGGCATAAGCCACACTTAGCAACACATGGAGTAAACAACCATAACTAGCATATGTCTATTTCTGGACTGGAAACAACAGGTTCATGTTTGGATCATAACTAGAGTTATACAAACCCAATAGCCATTCAACAAGACATTCTGGAAAGCTTATGAAATTTTCTACAACTCATCTTTAATCATCTTAGCATGATTCTCAAGTTAACTAAGTCAAATATACCCATTTACAGAAACTAGTCCACAATTGACAGAGAGTAGCCATTTCTGAAACCCAACTTTAAACAGGCATAACTCACAAACCACAAGGCCAAATATCACCAAATTTTAACAGCAGATAGAGACATGAATTATCTACAACTTTGTTATTAACAAGTTTCCCGGAAAACATTATTATCATGATGTAATCCAAACAGTCCCAAAAACTGTCCTGAAACAACAATTGCAAGAAAATAATTATTAACTCACTAATACAACAACCAATGACCATGAAATTTTTATCACATATCAAACATCACATGAGTATCATGCCATAAAAATTTCACTTCATTAGGAGCCATACATCTGTAGATATGAAAAAGGACAAATACAACTAGCATTAAAACCCTAACTGCACAAATCCATTTTTACAGCTAAAACTTTAAACTAAAACATAACATATTATAGATCTATTGCATAGGAAATTTCACAAGGATTCCAAAAAGTCTCCATTTGTTATTTTACGATTTTTCTATGGTTTTGTATGAATTATCAAAGTTCAGCAAATTTCAAAGCAAACAGGTCCAAAAGGCACTATTCACATGAGTCTGTGGTTCATAGAAAGGCCCCTCCCTATTCCCAAGTTCTAAGCCGAGGTCCTTGATCACGATTTGAAAAACAAAGGACGCCGGAGAGACTCGATTTCTGGCCGAATGATGCTCGCAGGCGGCGAAGGAGAGGTGCTGGAGCAAGCAAGGACCTGTGCACACCCGTGTGTGGACGAATTGTTGCCGGAGATGGCCGATGAAGGGCTGCCCACATGCACCGGTGATCTACAGTGGCAGAAAAGGCGGCAGGTTGTGTTCCGACGTGTCCTGTGGATAAGACGAGCAACCGGTTTGCTTGTGAGCATCACGGCACAGAGGTAAGCGCAAAACAAGAGAGAGAAATGAGTGAGAGTAGCCGGAGTAGGCCGGCCATGGCGGAGGCGAGCTCGGTGGCCAGGATGGATGGCCACAAGGAAGAAGATGGCTCGCTGATGACTTTGTTGAAATTGGACGGCATGAGCGAGTCAAAGTGCTGCGCATGGATGTGGCGAAGCTATCTGCAAGAGCAATTGAGCGGAGATGGTGCGGTCACGGCGAATTTCAGACTGCACGTGAGGTTGTGATGGCGGAGCAGAGAAAGAAGAAAGGAGAAGACAACGGCCGGCTCTATGTCTCAAGAAGCGAGGAAGAGCATACCAATTTGACCATCGATGTTTTGAGCTGGCCACACGGTGATTACACGTCAAGGCTCGAGAAACGCCCAGAGGGCCACGCCGACGCCGGTCAAGCAGCTACGTGGCAGCACAGACTGCTCCCAGTGCTACTGTTCATGACTGACAGCCTCTACTCTTCCCTCTATTTCTCACACATCTGATCAGCAACTCAATTAGCTCCTTTAAACCAAGTTACTCAACTAGATGAGATGTCCAACATTGCTCTAAGGATCAAGTTCTAATTCTTACTGGTTTAAGAGATTTTTAATTTAGAAGAGAGGTACTTGAAACTGTAAACGGAATTCAGTTTTAGAATTTCAAAACAGTTTGATTAGCTATGTTTGGGTAAATAAATAGTGACTAAGAATAGATCACACACTTCAACCAATATCACCACTTTAAAGTACAAGTTTTGTACCAATCACTAAAACAAAAGTTGTCCAACTTTTATCTGTGAAAATTGATTTAATAATTCCCCAAAAATTGAACTCTATATCTAATTTTCATGGACTTAGGCAAAATGACTAAGTATGAGAGGTAGTTATTAAATTCAATATTTGAGCTTAAATTTGAACATGATTGATTCAAAAACACAACATCACTTTGATTCTAATGTAAAGTATTAACTTAGCACTTCAAACTTTATTAAGAAAAGATTTTAATTGTTTAGGAGATTTTCACACCAAAAATTCATAAAGTTTCTTAATTACTATTATTGACATTATTTCATGTAACATATAAAACACTTCATAAGCAACATTGGCATGCTATAATATAAACATGAAATGCATTCATGAGTTGATGCATGATGATTATGCATAGTGATGACATGATCACCTTCTTAAGTACTTTATAACATCAGGGATGTTACAACATGTCTAGGCCTCCATGGATGTGACGTGGAAGACCTAAAACAAAGATTGATTGCAGTTTTCGATGAATTCACGTTGAAGAAGAAAACCCACATACTTCTAGCCTACAACTGCGAGTATGTGTTCTCGGCTTTTTAATTTTATGCTTCTTTTTTCGTTAAGATTATTCGATAATTAGGATTCTGTGATTGTAGCAACCATTTTATTTCATCTTCATTTGTGTTAATCTTGCTAAAAATCTGCTCGAGGTGTGGGACTCGAAGAAAAAACCATTTCATCATCTAGATGCACTGGTGGCAGTGCTGAATTAGTAAGTGATCCTAATAACATATTATTTTCTAATCATACACACCATTTTCTAAGGTTTCTCCTTTTAATGTTGCTCAGTGTTCGAAGAAGACATATCGGTAGGACGTCGGTCCCATTCAAGGTTGTCGAAATGGAGGGGAAGTACCTATCAAAGCTAGCGGGAAACAATGAATGCATGTTTTATGTAATATGGGCAATGCTTCGCTACATCGGCGGGAAATTGAAAGAAGTCGATAAGTTGGTGTGTATAATCCCCATTTTATTTATGTCTATTAATAATTCAATAAAATGATTTACTGTTCCTCTTTGGATATCATCTTTTTTGAACGACAGCGCAAGAAATATAACCACGAAAGGTTGTTAGACATGGAGATCGTCGCACTGCAATCGGAGCTGGCAAAATTCGTCTAAGCCGAGGTATTGGAAAAAGATGGAGTATTTTCCATTGCACAATCCGTGAAGTACAAGGACTAGTATGGCCTAGAGCGGCTTACTAGATTATTATAAGAAGTCCGAGAATATTTCTTTTTTATTTTGAGGGATGGAGATCTAGATAAGGACATTTGAATTGTAATAGTAACATTTGTAAAGTTTAATATTGATGAACCTATCATCTACGTAGCGTATATAAAGCGAAACCCGATTCCATAAAAAAATATAAATTAAAATCAATTATAAAATAATAAAATGCCAACATGACATCACTGCCGGTTAGCAGAGAACTGGCAGTGTTGTCGTAAAACATCACTGTCGGTTAGCAACAAAACCGGCAATGATGGCACTACCAGCTCCAACCACAAACCGGCAGCGTTGGCTTAGCCATCACTGTCAGTTCCTACAAACCGACAGTGATTTTTACAACAACACTGTCGGTTGAAACACAAACCGACAGTGTTGGTAGAACTGAACTCTACCGGGTGGTCTTATGAACCGGCAGTGTTGGTGGTAATAAACACTGCCGGTTGTGTAAAGAACCGGCAGTGAAGTTGAAGAACATTGCCGGTTTGTAGGAACCGATAGTGATAGCTTACCCTCATCACTGCCAGTATGGTTGTGCCGGTTCAAAATCCGGCAGTGATGGGGGTATTTTGAACCGGCAGTGATGGGGTATTCTGACGTAGTGATTGTAGTAGCCCCCGACTCTTGATTTGAATAAAAAAATTATTCAGATGAAGAGTCAAGATTTATTAGAACGAATGGTAGCCTTCCTTACTCTTTATGTGATCAATTGATCAACGATCTAGATAAAGAGTAACTAGCTATTTGAACAACTATCGTTTTAGGTAGCCCTCGAGCCTTCCTATAACTGAAAGGGCTCGCGTGCTACCAGCAGGCTCTAGCCCCTGAGCATGTGTGAGTGAGGGGAGAAGGACGTGAAGCCAAAAGATTGAAAGGGACTGATTGCACTGGGGAAAACGAGTTATTCATCGAATTCGGTCTTTTCGAACAACCCTGCATCGGTCTTTTTCAATTTTTGTGAAGAAGCCCCTGTCCGTGGACGACAGTACGTTTCTCCTATAGTTTTGAAAACAAGTAGAGTATTTTTGTGACATATTAGTTTGAGAGAATATTAACAAGTGCCTTGGTTACTTGAGGTAGACTACAATGGTCCCTCTTGTGACTGGACTTCTATATAAACGAGTACTTTGATCACTTGAGGTCAAGAACTCCATTGAGCCTTTAGGCCCTCACGTGATAGTACTTCGAGATTTAGCGAGTACTTCGGTCATTTGAGGTCAAGCACTCCATCGAGCACAATGGGCCATCGCATGATATGTACTTCGGTGTGAATGAGCACTTTAATCACTTGAGGTCAAGGACTCCATCGAGCCTTTGGACCCTCGCATGATTGAGTGCTTCGATCTGTACTTTGGACTCGTTTGAGATCGAGTGTTCTGTCAAACACACAAACCTCTCTTATGATCAAGTACTATAATAGATAGGATATACATGTCACCAAAATACTTTTTAAAAGTCATTGTCTTTCCTCCTTGACTTAGATTTCCCTTTACTTTGTTTGTTTGACCGTAGCTCCCATGTGGCTTGTACACTATGAGGTCATGACATAGGTCTTTGTAACTAACAAAGCTTTACATAAGGTCATATTATGCAGGTACTTTAATCATAGGGAGGAAAAAGCAGGCATGCATCAGAGCACATGGTTGTTTATGTGCAGTAGCCCCTGACTCTCTACTAAGTTGGAAGCCAATTTAATAGAAAGCATATAATGAAAATAATTATTGAAGCAACTTAGTTGATCCATCGGGATGTTGGTGCCGTTGTTGTCGAGTGCTGCCATGGCGAGAGATGGCAGGAGGTCGAGATCCATCATGAAAGTTTGATCATGATCGTCCCGAGGATGCCTGCGGACGTTGCTCGAGTAATACTTGTCGATGATGTTGTCGGAAACAGCATGGCTAGCCTGAAGTAGTTCATCGATGGTGCACCCGATTAGTCGTTGCCAGTGATGTTGTCGCCGTACACCCGGTTCGATGACGTGTTCGATGACGTGGATAACGAATCGACGAAGCACGGTGTGCTGATGGCGGAGGCCACCCAGAACGATGAATCGAGAGTTGAAACATAATCATGACCAAATGATGTAGGACATCGATGAGGGCCGCCTCGGGACGATGATGATGCGGGTTGTCGTCGGCTCCTTAGCTCGATCCACGCCGAGTCGAGTAGTCGGCATGTTATGATGTCCGGGTAGATGGATGTTGCTCGTATGGCTTGGTTGCGGCTCGCTTCTGACTCAAACGACTCACTTGTGGCTCGATGGCAGCTTGACAGCTCGCTTGCGGCTCAAACGGCTCACTTGGTGGATCAATTTTAGCGCAGACGCATCTATCGGTATTGTTAGCAGATTAGATCAGAATTTGTCCAGAGCTTGCTCGAGTTGGCAAGTCGTATCTCCGATGATGACCTGGGCATATTTGATTCTTGTTCGCTCGAATCGGCGATTTGGTAAACCGAAACTGGTGAAGCTTGGCGTATCGACGGCGAGCGATGACGCATCTAAGAACCAAACTCCATCGATCATCGGTACAATCGCTCTTTGCGCGAAATCCTAATTGTCTAGCGCGTGTCCATTGATGTTTTTTATCGGCAGATATTTGGTTTCCAGATGAACTCGCCTGATATAAAGAGCTAGCATGGTAGAGACATGAGATTTATACTGGTTCAGGCCCTCGAGAAGTTAGTAAAAACCGTACGTCCAGTTGCTAGTACTTATTTGTATTACGATCTCGTCGAATAGTGAGATGATGATTACAACATGGCTATGCCTATGAGAGTTTCGATATTGGATCCTTACAACAGGGGGTATTGCTAGCTATTTATATCCGGGATCAACTTGTCCCCAAGCTAAGTAGTCGTGCCATAGTTAGAGTTTTGGCGTAATCCGAAGATATCCTTTCTCGAATAGGGCTGTCGCGCCTAGTCGGGTCTCTTCTGATCCGGAGTCGGTAGCTAGCATATCCGGAAGTCGGGATTCCTAGGAGTATGGCATCATTAGTTTCCCTGTGGTAAAATATAAATAATGATACATGAAATACTTCCGTTAAATGCTACTCGGATGTTCTGTGCGCTTGTGGAATCCTTAATATTATACTTGCACTCACAAACGTCAATTAGCATTTTTAGCGCCGTTGCTAGGGAAACAATTGGTGTAAAGATTTAGATCATTAACATACCACTAGTGATAGTGATAAAGAATTTGAATCACCCTCTTATGATAATCTTGTCAAATTGCTAAACCAATATACTAAAATAATTAGAAAGACAAGAGCTAAAAATGAGAAGCTAGAACTTGAGAAAGACAAGAGCTACCACATGGCTCGGAATATAGGGTGCATCCGCAGGTAAACAACATATAAGCACCACACTTACACAATGTCGATCACTCACCCCGTGTACACTAGAGCGAGCACTATACGAACTTATGCTTGAATATAATGATAATCTAGCTATACTAAGCATATAATCAAAGTAAATGATGAACATGATAACTAGGAACATGATTAATACGAAGAACAATGTCATAAAAAATTTAACAAACATATAAAAGTAATGAGAGATACAAAAGGGGTGTACATAAGCTATACCAAGCCACGCTCTTAACAAGATCGGGAATCTAAGTGAAGCTTGTCTCCCTCTAGACCTAGCCAGCTAGCTATGCCCTAAAATATCATGGAACTCTGAGGATGATTAGGGTTTCTGTCTTCTCAAACGACTTATTGCCTCAGGGGGTGGCAGAGGCTGGCATATATAGGTCGGAGCATTAATCCTGAGCTCTCAGATCAAACCGACTTGAATGGATGGCATAGATGCAACCTAGGAGGCAGTGGAGAACTGATATCATGAGGCGGAGGTTGACAGTGGCCCCCACAGGTTGACCGATCTACCGGTGCGGCTGGTGGGGCCGACCGGTGGGGCCGACCTAAGGCCGATCTACCCATTGTTTTCAATATTTCGGACACTTTTCCATTTTGTTTCTCAACATTTTTTTATAAATAACTGTTGCATAGCCACATACTTCTTTCTGTGACAAATTTTTTTGAGATATAGCAACAAGAACTTTTAGAGCATTTATTTGGTGAATATCCTATCATGCATATTTTTGGGTGTTCATTCCCAATGTAGGAGTAAAATATTTTTTAGGTGAATCTAGATGGACTGACATGTTTTTGCGCTTACCCCCGGTGTAGTAGTAGTGCATATGTGGGTGGTATGTACATGATCTTGATTTTAAGAGCATGACAAACCTCTTATAAGGGTCAACAATGCTTGACTAAACCCAATGCAAAACAAGCAGCATATATGTGTGGAAGTTTTTCTAGTCTAAATATCATATATGGTTCTGGTAGGAATTTAAGTTTTGTCATACATGAGCTCATCATGTAGCATTTTTTATGTTTTTCCAAGAGATAAATCTCCAGAACTTTAGTATCACTTGGAAAAAGATAAATAGTAGCTCAGATCTTCCCATATCATATCCGTCAATTACCTAGACTTAAGATCAAGCATATGCTACCCACGAGTTTCAAGTTCAGAGTAAATTTTTATATCAAAATAGTCTTATCCAAAACTCGGGAGAATTCAAGGCTGAAAACTAGGTACTTGAAAGGAATTACAACAGAGCAACTATTCATCATTTCCATTATAAGCGATTATCTTCAGAGTCCATTTATTTTATTTAGTTCTGAAAACAGAAAACTAGACACACACTTTTTATTTTGTTTTCAAGATTTAAGATCGCACATTACTAATATATAGCTAAGATTAATTTTTATTTTGTTTTTAGTTATGCATCTTTTTATAGCAAATGTAAAGTGAACAAAAGGAAAGAAATCTTATCTAGATACATAGGGGATGCTCTTTCTCCAAGCTGGATGTTCTCATGGTCGAATGTTAAAGTTGAGTGATCCTTCGCAAAGCAGATTTTTGCCGGTTGATGTCCTTCTCGTCTATGGGTGAAGCAAGATGAAGACGACCGGGGTGAACTTGCTCTTGATCACGTGTATCATCCTACAGAATACCAACAAGAACACCAAAACTCGTGGAACGGATTAGGATAAAGGGTTAGTGGTCAGCCATCGGGAGATTAGTTGTTCTTGTGGGTTTAGATATAATTTCGTATTGGCAGAATTTTAACAGGATGTCTATCTAGTATTTTTGGATTTTCTTATTTATGTAGTACTAAATATAAGCATGGTATTTATTTATTTTTTTATGCTACCATGGTGAATGTTTATTCACATGGGGCTTTAGTATTTTTATAATGTAATTATGGAATTTTTATTTTCTTTTCTAATGCTAATGCAGAAAAGTAAATATGATAAAGTAAAAAATTTCATGCAATGCTGAAAACTAAATATGGATAACTACCAATTTTACCTCATGGCGAGGGTTCAGAATTTTAAGTCCTCCAGACAGGACTACCTCCGGTCTTGTTTTATTCCTTGGGTGCATCTGTCAGTCTCGAAGATGGAGACCTTGATGGTTGCACCTCTCATGATGGTGACTCTAATGATGTCGCCGCCTTTTCCTTCCACACCTGCTTGGTCTGTGGACTTAACTTAGGCAGAGTAGGTGTTGACGGTTGTTAACATCAATCATAAACCATCAACATATCCTACATATATACTTAATTCCATCACCAAACATAGGTCTAGAGGTTTAAACTAATAAATTCCATAAGTTTTGGTGAATCTGTGTTTTCAGCATGGTTTATCCAGAAAACCGTCAAGGTGGACCCAAACATCAGACTTAATCACGCTTAAACATGGCGTAAACAACTCTAGAAGGTTCCAGAGGACACCACACCGAAGAAGACCGCAAGAGGCTTCTAGGTGGGGCCGGCTAGCCCCACCTGTAGGCTGGCTAGCCTATGGGGCCACCTGTCAGCCTCCGCCTCGTGACGTCGGTTTTCCACCGCCTCTTAGGTTGCATCTTCGCCATCCATTCAAGTCAGTTTGATCCGAGGGCTCAGGATTGATGCTCCAACCTATATATACTAGCCCCTACCCCCTCCCTGAGGCCATCCTAAAAACCCTAATTCATATCTCTCATTCAGATCAAGACACACCAGGAGGATTAGATCTAGAACTCTCCAATGTAGTAGATTAGTAGCTCGAGAGTGAGGGTCAATTTGGGCTCATGCTTAAGTTTTGGATCTAGTCTTAGAGGATCGGTAAAGCCTTGTATCTTCACTTCTACATCTTGTAAGACTTATTATTAAGTTATCATATTCTTATCTACATGGCTATACTTACTTTGAATTTATATTTCACTTAGTTAAGGTTATCATTACTTTTGTTTGCGGGTTCATAGAGCGCTTAGCCTGCTAGTTTATCAGTTGGGCTAAGTAGCCGAGCCTAATGTAGGCATGGTGCTTATACAATGCTCTGCCTATGAGTACATCCTGTTCTCTAGTTGTGTGGTAGCAGCGGGTGGTGATGGTCCCATCTATCCTTTGTAGTCCACTCTGAATTGAACAGGTTCTTAAATTGTGGGACCGTAGTCGTGTTTGTAGAGTAATCTTTTGTGGATTCTCTACTATCTAAGCGGTGTCCCAAAGTGCACAAGAGTAGAGTTAGTCTTAGCTATAGTTGGATGTATATGAACTTTGACCATGTAAAAAGAATGTCACAGGACTCTACCTTACCCGTTGTTCTCCCAAGTTGACTAGTTATTTATCTTTATAAGATCTATCCCCTAAGTGTCATTATGCTTAATTCCTATCATTACCTTTACCCACTGCCCTAGCTATGCCGGTATGTTGATTAGTAGATACTCCTTTGTTAACCAATAAATCTTTATTCTATTATTTCCCTATGGTAAAATATAAATAACGATACCTGGAATACTCCCGATAAAATGCTACATTGATGTTCTGTGCGCTTGTGGAATCCTTAATATTATATTTGCACTCACAAACGTCAACAGTAGGTTCATCTTCACAACTTCTTCATCTTCCTCCCATCCATTCTTTGGAGATTGATTCTTCTGGCATTGGGATGATCGATGTCTCCTCTTGGAGCGGGTCTTCTTTGGCTGTTCATAATTAGTATAACTATTGAAATAACAACATACCTTTTCTCCAAGGAATTGGATGTGGACTTGTCCAGATCTGATGTAGATGATCGCATTGGTGGTGTTGAGGGACAGTCTTCCAAGGATGATTGGTGTATCATCTTCTTCTTCTCCCATGTCTAGAACTATGAAGTCAGCAGGGGCATAGTGATCATGTATTCTCACTATGACATCTTTTGCTATACCCTCCAGAGATCAGATTGATTGGTCTACCATCTATAATTGCATATATATAGGGAACAAAGGTTCATCACTAAATAAGTATTCATACGTTACCTTGGATATTATATTGACACCCAATCTAATATCATAGAAGGTGTTATGGAAAATTCTTTGTCCAATAGTACATTCAATCGTTGGTACGCCAGGATCGTCCTTCTTGGTAAGGTATGGTGAAGCGAGGAGGTGGTCGTACTCCGATCAAAGTGTGTTGATCATCTTGACTGATTCTTCTTGTGGTTGCCTAGCCTTATTCTTCCTTCTTCTCCTGTTGTTTTTCTTTTTGCTCACTGTGGTGTCTTCGGGCAGGTACGCCATTTGCCGATGACTAGGAGATTGCAAGATATGGTTCTTGAAAGTGAATTTGTCCTTCTTATCTTTGATTGTAAAACAGATCTTGGCACTATCCACGTAAATGATAGCTTTCATGATGCTTAGGAAGGGTCGGCCCAGGATAATGGGTGCCCTAACATCTCCACCTATTTTCAAAACCATAAAGTCCATGGGAACATACTATTTTCCCACTCGAACAATGGCATCTTCAAGAATTCCCTTAGGATAGCAGAGTGACTGATTTGCATGCTACAAATGCATATTTGTGTATAACAAAGTATCTCCATTAATTTTATCATAAATTACCTTAGGCATGATATTGACACTTGCTCTGAAGTCACAAATAGCTTCTTGGAAAATGTGAGGTTTCATGGCGATGGGAATGATAGGTCTTCCTATATCACCCTTCTTTTCAGGCAAGGAATAATCTATCCACCATTCCGTCGATGGCTCCATGTAGTAATATGTTGTATTGTGAATATCGATAAGATTTGCAGTTTCTAGATCTTCTAGTTGCCATGGAATCTTACCTTTGTCGGTTGGAGGAACAGTAGCCGCCAGCCGACCTATTTGTGATTCTATCATTTTATTAAAGCTATGCTATTTTTAATGGCAGAAGAGAAGCTATCCATTCTATTGTTTATGTTTTCTAAGATTTTATCATTGGAAGCTAACTTTCTAGATAAGCCCTCCGTTATTTTAGCTTGGCCAGAAATTAACTCTCTCAAGGGTGGTTGATTATTGAAATTATTACCTTGATAGTTACCTTGGTAGTTCGGCCTCTATTGCTGATTCCATTCTTGATTTTATTGAGGATGATAGTTGTTGTTGTTGACAAAGTTCACATCCTCATGGGTTTTAGGACAGTTGTTCCCTGAATGTCCAGTGTTTCTACACTCTTCACAAGTCATGCGGGAATCATACATGTGCATGACTTCTTGTTTCTCATTAGCTCGGTCTTCAAGGTTCTTCATTAGTAGGTCCATCTTGGTGGACAACATGTTTACCTCCTTGAGCTAATGCATACCACCTCCTCTCTTGCGGGTCTAAAGATGTTCTTCATTCCAACCTTGGTTGGAGGCCATCTTCTCCATGAGAGTTGTTGCACCTGGGATTATGAGTGATAAGAAAGCACCTCCAGCAGCAGCATCCATGTTCTCACGGGTGCTATTGGTCAACCCGTGGTAGAAAGTCAGCATGAGTAACCAATTCTCCATCCCATAATGAGGACATTTTGATATGTAGTATTGAAAGCGTTCCCATGCCTCAGCGATGGATTCATCGTGTTGCTGCTGAAAACTTGAAATTCTCCCACGAAGATCATTGGTCTTGCCCATGGGAAAGAACTTTGCTTGGAAGGCAGTGGAGCAGTTATCCCATATAGTGTTTCTATCTTTGTTGGTGTAGAACCACTGCTCCGCCTTCCCCAAGAGTGAGAATGGGAAGAGGTGAAGTAGTATGGCATCTCTGGAAACTCCTTTGATGGTGAAAGTGCTGCAGATCTCTAGGAAGTATTAGAGATGAGTACTCGCATCTTCATGTGCCTTTCCACAAAACTGGCTAGCTTGCACCATGTTGATGAGAGCTGGTTTGAGCTCAAATCCATTGTCTCCAACATTGATTGTTAGTCTAGTACGAATGTTGGTTGTTGTTGGAGCAGAGAATTCATAGAGAGTCTTGTTATCCATGGCTTCAAAAACTAGTGTTAGGCTATGCCTTGTTTGGTTGTCTTTCAACTCTAAAGCTAGAACTTTCTTGAGTTTAGCTCTAGTCCTCCTGATTAATGCTTTTGGATCATCAACATAGTTTATCGGAGGGTCAAAACCAGTCATATATTACCCTGCATAAGATATAAAAGTAGACAGAATAAGGGTAATCCTGCTTGAGCAGGGGTAAATGGTTTTCTCGATCACATCAATAAGTAAAAGTTTATCAATATTTCCTTTTTGCCTAGCTAACTTCCCTGGTAATGGCGCCAGAAATGCTTGTTGGCATTTCTTAACATCGCTACTAAGAATAAGGTTTTGAATTTAATCTCTAGCAACGACGATAGAAATGCATATTGGTATTTACTTGTGACTTGAAAGAATAAATATATGAATGAAAGGGATGTGCAAGCGTACAGATAATATACCATTATAGCACTTCACCTAGGAGTATACCAGGTATCGTTATTTATATTTTTACCATAGGGAAGGACGGGCAGTTGGAATATATTAATAACTCATACGTATGATGGAGAAATAAACCATAATCAAACTTCTACTCACAAAAGGGTAAGTCAAGAGATAAATGTATATGAATAGTAAGCAATAACTAATCATTGATCACTCAGAGTACTCCTTTCTATGGCATTAGCATAGCTAAGTACAGTATTAGAGGAATAATTCCTAAATCATTCTTAATTACAAGTCAAAGCATACCTTAAATGTGCAATTACACTTAGTAGTCATGGCTAAGATCAACTTCATATCTACACATAAGGGATATTACTAAGGAAGATCAAGAACAGATCATGTCTTCCTTCATAACTAGATCCTACTTGTCCTATATTCGGGGAGTGGAGTACAAAGGACTCAACGGGAGTGTCACATCCGCAATCTACCACATGACCCGGAATATAGGTTGCATCCGCATGTAAACAACATATAAGCACCACGCTTACACAATGTCGACCACTCACCCCGTGTACACCAGAGCGAGCACTATATGAACTTATGCTTGAATATAATGATAATCTAGCTATACTAAGCATATAATCAAAGTAAACAATGAACATCATAACTAGGAACATGATTAATATGAAGAAAAAGGTCATAACAATTGTAGCAAAATATAAAAGTAATGTCAGATACAAAAGAGAGGGCATATATAAGCTATACCAAGCCACGCTCTTGACAAGATTGGAAATTCAAATAAAGACTATCTCCCTCTAGATCTAGCCTAGCTAGCTATGCCCTAGAATATAGTGGAGCTCTGAGGATGATTAGGGTTTCTGTCTTCTCAAATGACTTATTGCCTTAGGGGGTGAAAGGGGCTGGTATATATAGGCCGGAGCATCAATCCTGAGCCCTTAGATCAAACTAACTTGAATGGACAACATAGATGCAACCTAGGAGACGGTGGAGAACCGACATCATGAGGTGGAGGCTTACAGTGGCCCCCATAGGCCGACCGGTCTGTAGGTGGGGCTAGCCAACCCCACCTGGTGGCCTCTCGCCCTCCGCCATGGTGTGGTGTCCTTTGGTGTCTTCTAGATCCTTCTGGTGTTGTTTATGCCATGGATAAGCGCGATTAATTCTAATATATTGTTCCACCTTGGTGGTTTTCTGAATAAATCCTGCTGAAAATATAGATTCACCAAAACTTGTGGAATTATTTAGTTTAAACCCCTAAACCCATGTTGGTGATTATATTCATGTCCTTATTCAAGTTATATTGATGATTTATAATGGTTGTTAACTACCGTCAACAATGACATAGCCCAAAAAGCTAGTGATGAGCTTAGAGAAGAAAATAAAATTGTGTCATCTAAACTCAAGGAGCTCAAAACCTCTAAAAAGGAGCTTATAGTAAAACATGATAAACTTGAGGAGATGCACAATGAGCTCACCACTAGTTATAACTTGCTAAAAGAAGAGTACACCAATCTCAAGATTAACCATGACAATCTTGTTCTTTCTCATGAGTTTTTATCAAATGAGCCACATGATGCTACTAACAATGTTGTTATGATTGATATAGCCACATCATGCGATGACTTGATTGTTGAGAGCATTGAGCAAGGTTCTAGTGGCAAAGGCAAGAAAGTGGTTAAGTCCGACAACTATGATGATTATGTCAAGCTCAAGAATGAGAATGAAAATCTCAAGAAGGATCTTGAAAAGCTATCAACCACCAACACACATTGTGATAGAGAACCTTGACAATAACCATGGCATGGCTCTTGAGAATGAGATGCTTAGGGAAGAGAATAAGAGGCTCAAGTTAGAGAAGGATCTTGAGAAGCAATCAACTCATGATGAACTTAGAGAAGAGAACAAGAAACTCAAGTTGGAGAAGGAACATCTCAAGACCGGTTTGAGCAAGTTCACAAGAGGCCAATATCTCCAAAGTGAGCTACTAATGAACAAGGTGATGAAGATGGATAGAAGTGGTATTGGATACTCGTCAAATCAAGAGAAGAAAGCTCAAGCTCAACATCAACAAAACAAGTCAAAGCTTAAGCTAAAGAGATGCCTTGAGTGTGGATAAGAAGGTCACTTTGCTCATGAGTGTGAAACTCCACCACTACAACCCTTGCCCAAACATGCTAGACCCTTTGCTTTCAATGCTCACTACATGCTTAGAAAGGATTCTAGTGGAAAGATGGAAGTCATATTCTTAGGTCCACCAAACAAGAATAGGCCTAAGCAATTTTGGGTTGCTAAGTCACTAGTTGAGAAAGTCCAGGGCCCTCATCAAGTTTGGGTCCCTAAACAAGCTTGATCTCTTGTGTGTGTAGGTGAACTACAAGACCGGTGGAAGTCATTGGGTTATAGATAGTGGTTGCACTTAACATATAACCGGTGATCCTCGTATGTTCACCTCACTAGATGAAGAAGTGGATGGTCAAGAAAGGATTACATTTGGTGACAATTCAAAGGGGAAAGTATAAGGGTTGGGCAAAGTTGCAATATCAAATGACCACTCGATTTCAAATGTGCTATATGTTGCTTCATTGCGCTTCAGCTTGCTATTCGTTGGACAATTGTGTGATCTTGACTTTCAATGCTTATTCACTGAGAAAGAAGTGGTTGTATCAAAGAAGGATGATGAACAAGTGATATTCAAGGGCTTTAGATACAATAATCTATATCTAGTTTATTTCACCTCCAAAGATGCTAACTTGAAGACATGCTTATTCACCAAAATATCACTTGGGTGACTTTGGCATAGGAGGCTTGCACATGTTGGGATGAGTACACTCAAGAAGCTATTAAAGAAAGAGTTAGTGAGTGGCTTGAAGGATGTCAAGTTTGAGAAGGACAAACTTTGTAGTGCATGTCAAGTCGGCAAGCAAGTTGCAAACATTCATCCAACCAAAGCTTATATGTCAACATCAAGAGTGCTACAGCTTCTACACATGGATCTATTTGGACCAACAACATATAAGAGTTTGGGAGGCAACCTCTATTGTCTAAAGATAGTTGATGATTATTTAAGATACACTTGGGTGTTCTTCCTTCATGACAAGACCGAAGTGGCCGCATATTTCAAGAAGTTTGCCAAAAGAGCACAAAATGAATTTGAAGTGAAGCTCAAGAAGATAAAAAGTGACAATGGGAAAGAATTTAATAACACAAACATTAAAGCATATTGTGATGAAGTTGGGATCAAGCATGAGGTCTCTACAACCTATACTCCCCAACAAAATAGTGTAGTAGAGAGAAAGAACTAGACACTAATAACTCTTGCGAGAACAATGCTTGATGAGTACAACACACCTCAAGATCTATGGGCGAAAGCTACCAACACTGCATGCTATGCATCCAACCGCCTATTTTTTCAAAAGTTTCTTGGCAAGATCCCTTATGAGTTGCTCAATGGGAAGAAGCCAAACGTCTCATTCTTCTAGGTGTTTGGTTGCAAATGCTACATCTATAAGAAGCGGCAACACCTAGGAAAGTTTCAAAGATGTTGTGATATTAGTTTTCTTGTTGGTTACTCATCAAAGTCCAAAGCATATCGAGTATTTAATCATGCCACCGGCTTGGTTGAAGAAACATATGATGTGGATTTTGATGAATCTAATGGCTCCCAAGGAGCACATGAGAATCTTGATGATGTAGGTGATGAACCATTGAGGGAGGCCATGAAGAACATTCTGGTTGGAGACATCAAGCCTAAAGATGATGAAGATGATATACAAGTGATTGATCTACCCTCTTCATCAAATGTGCAACAAGATGATGATAAATATGGGAGAGTAGAAAATAAAGACACTCATGTCTCTCATGACCAATTGGTGGCACAAGCTCAAGATGTTGATGCTCCACAACCTCCTCCTCAAGTGGTTGATAGAAGAAATTTGCCTCTACTTCAAGCACATCCACAAGATCTCATCATAGGGAGTCCTTCAAAGGATGTAATGACTCGCTCTCAAAAACTTGTTTCATTTGTTGAACATCACTCGTTTGTTTCTTGCATTAAGCCTAAGAATGTAGAAGAAGCTCTTCAAGACCTGGATTGGATAAATGCCATGTATGAAGAATTTAACAACTTCACCCGCAATGAAGTATGGACACTTTAAGAGTGACCACAAGATGCAAGAGTCATTAGAGCAAAGTGGGTGTTCCACAACAAGCAAGATGATCAAGGCATTGTTGTGAGGAACAAGGCAAGGCTAGTTGCAAAGGGGTTCTCTTAAGCTAAAGGTTTGGATTTTGGAGAGATTGTTGGTATTTCTTAACGCAAATAAAAATAATCCACAAGTGCACGGAAGTACCGTTGTAGCACTTCACCTAGAAGTATTCAGGGTATCGTATTTTCCATAGGGAATGGAAGTAATCTTCTAACTAGTTCATCCAAAGACAACACAAGGGTAGAAGTAGCAGAGGTTGAAATGGATTCCTATGGTTTTATGGTCTAAGGATAGATAAACACGACTCCTACTTGCTCACTTCGGGCACCGGAGCACACCTAATCTGCCAGGTGATACCAGCCTATAGATCTACATCAAACCCAGATGTGGGGGAGTACGAGGGATGGATAGGGCTATCACCACCTACCGCCTACCCCTCAACCATGGGGAACAAGGCAAACAAAGATAGCTTTTAGCCTAGATACCACGTCTACGCTATCGACTATTACTCTAGCGCGTATGCAAGGGTTATCCATCTTTATTAGGGCCCTTCTACTAGAGCATCCACCACGGGGATGGATGACGAACCCACAAACAAATAAGAGTATACCTTAACTAGACAAAGACTTTATACCAAAGGAATCACAAATACTCACTTAGCAGGAAAACTTGTTGAGCACAAGTATCCATTGAGGTACAAGGTGGGGAGACACCGACAAGCCTGGCTCTTCCCTGAACTCTACCTCACATCTCTCCCTTGCAACTCTAGCTAGCTACTAGGGCCTAAGCCCTTTGAAGTGTTGCTCTAACTCAAGTGAGGAGTGCTCTTCTTCCTTGTTGTGGTGTGTGTTGAGAGGGGGGTTGCCCCTCTATTTATACTAAGCTTGAGGTGGTGGTGAAGCTATCTTTAGTGTGAAAACCTAGTCTCCACCGCCTCTACATGGAGGCATGCCACCACTAGACGAAGGGGCGGCAAAGAGGCGCAAGTGGGGGTCGGGCGACCCTAGGGGTTGAGCAACCCCTAACCGAGCCCTCTCACCATCGCCTTTGCCTGCTGGGCCTCTGGGGATGTATGGGCCATGTCTGTGAAGTTTCATGCCAATTGGAGATCGTTTGATTTGGGTTTGGGCTCTTTTTCTCCACATGGCTGGGGCCTAATTTGGCTTGGAAGTGGGCTTTCTCCTTCTAGGCTCTTTTTTGCTTTTGCGCAATACCATGTTACGCTTTGTTTCTTTGTGCATTTTGAATGCATTTTCCATGTATTCCATGAATGCCCCCTTCCAAATGATTAAACACCAAAACTTGTGGAAATTGTTAGTTCTAAGCCCTAATTCTATGTTTGGTGTCCATATTGGTTTATTTTATGTGATAGTTGGTAGTTAATAAAAGGAGTTAAGGACCGCCAACAAGCTCCCCCATAGTTAGCCCTTTGCTCGACCTCGAGCAAAGCTTAGAGATAAAGGAAATCATGAGCATAACATCCTAAGACATATGGCTTACATGGAAGTTATTCCAACACACTCTTTATACAAGTGGGATTTGTGGCATTAGCTAACATGTTTTCTTGGGTTGTTGAAAAACAAAACAGTTCTTGAAACAAAGTCATCTTCCCAATTTCACATCTTAGCAACTTGGATTTTTGGAGGTTTTTCTCAAGAGAAAGCATAGTTCACTTTATACTCCTCAAATGGCACTCTCAAATCACTCAATGGTGTATAAATCCTTACCAAGGCATAGCAATGTTTTGCCTTCTCCTACTTCTAAGAAGGTTTATGTGGAGCTTTAGGTAGGGATAAACAATATAGCATACTTGTATTGCATATGTTGTAAAGTCAAATCGAGGATCCAAGGAGAGAAGTTGCATACTCTTAGATCAAGATGTGCATGTGTGTGTGGAAAAAACTATACTCCTTTAACATGAATGATCTCTCTCTCTTTCTCTGGTTTTCATTTTGAGAACATGACAATCTCTTCTTCTTTTTTCAAAGCATGAGCCTTCATGTGCTCATCATTTTTTTGTACATTGGACCTTTATGTGTCCATTTTTTAAAAAAAAGCCTTTTTGCATTGCCCATGTCTCTTTTTCTAAACCATATATTTCGAGAGAGAACTTTATCCTTTTAGAACATGGAGTATTTGCCTAACAATGCATTTTTTCACCTACTCCCAGTGTAGTAGTAGAATTTTTGGTGGATGGAGGCATGTTTTTGCATACTCCTAGTGTAGGAGCAGCATGTGTATGTGGAGTGTACGTGATCTTGATCTTGGGAGCATGATAAATCTCTCAAGAAGGGTCAACAAGACTTGACCAAACTCAACACAATAACAAGCAGCATATGTGGAAGGCTTGAAACTTGCAAGATGTCAAATTTGGCTTTGGTAGGAATTGCTCACCAATTAAGGAGTATGTGATACTATGGTTTTATATTTTTTTTATCAAAACAAATTCTCCAAGTACTTTGAATAGAAACGGTAGGATCTATAAGTCAGAACTATATCGCACTTCACAACAACTTAGTCAACACGATTGTCCTATTAGAATATTTTCCCACAAGCATAGGTGTATGTATATAGAACAAACTTTATGCAAGCTTCTATCTTAAAGATATTATGAACATGCCACTTTTCAAATTTTGAAGATGAAGTATGGTGCATAGGGGCACTATTCATCAGGAGGAGATAACAGGGATGAATTGAGTTTAATTTTAGTGATCAAGATTTATGTTTTTTTAAACTCAAATTTGGAGGGAGTTGAGGGTAGTGTTGCACAAACCATCGTTGAATAAGAAGGAGCTATGGGGAGTCAGAGATGGTTTGACTAAACTAGAGGTTCAACCAATCCTCTCTGGAGCCATCTGTTCCGTCCTTCTGCATGATGGATCGTTCAGGTTTGTGCAACAGTTGGTGGGAGATCTCGAATGTGTGCATGTTGTGCTTGAGAGATCTCCCCCACACTTATTTTTTTGTACCTATTTTATTCAACAAAAAGAAACAACGATGGAAACAAACAAGGGCTCTCCTGGTTTGAACATTGGGGAGCTTAAATCATTTTATTATTATTATTGTTTATTAATTATTATATTTTTTAAGTGTTCACCTAACTTATTATTTTTTAGTTTTAACTCAAGCAAGACAGATTGCAATGTAAGAATTAGCCTTGATTCATCTCCACACTAGATTACTTCTACTATTTATAAAAGTAATACTCTAAGTTCATTAACCAAAATTTAATGCCATGTCAAGTTTTGATTAAAGAAGGCTATTTTAACCTAAGCACCTTGCTTAATTTAAAAAGCCTATGGGTGTATTGATCAAATACACCCAAACCAGAGTATATGACATAAACAACAGAAAAGCATGATTTTGCATGATCATGATATATCAAATGGAGACAAGCTTGAGTTAAAGAAGTTGGTGAACATTTAGTTTGTTTTTTATCATTATTCTCTCTCTTTTTTTATAGAAAGATAGAGCTAACATCGTCATCATCATTTTTGTGCATGGAACTTTTGGGATTCTCACCATCCTCACCCACACTTGGACTTTTGTGTAAAAGTCAAGTGTGTAATGTCCGGGTCTCCTTTTTGAGTGTGTTCCATCATCAAAGATCATCAAGGTATGTAGTCGATGCAGCCCTCATGTTTTCAGGCATCCTATGTCCCTTGTTCTTCTTGATCTTAACCTAAAAGGGTTAACACACAAGAATACCCAAAGGTGCATACTAACTTGATAACATGTTCTTGCTTTTATTAATAAGAAAGTTGTTTTTTATAATAATCCCCCTTCTTTTTTATGATAATCCGAGATGTCTCCCGGCAATGCTTTGTTTATGGTCATAAGCTTGACCTTGGGAACTTCATCTTGCAGCTATCATTGGTGGTGTAGTTCCCAACTTCACCACAAAGTATTGAGCATTTTTGTTCAAGCTGCAAGGTTAGTGCCACGATACAACTATGGGATTTGCAATATTTATGATAAATGAAGGCATCAACAACCATCCTCTTAAAAATTTTAGAGACAAGGATCAAGAGGTGGTTGTGATCCTCATGGAAGCATGTGGCACTAAGCAAAATGTCCATGGCACAAAAGTTTTTGTTCTCAAGAGATATATCATGTGGAAACAATGTTGAACCTCGATCATTATCAAGAATAATGGTTTTATGGCCAAAGGGACATGGCTTACATTTGAGCAAGGTTGGCGATGGATGTTCAGCTTCACTAGAAAGCCTAGGTGAAATGAACAGGGAAATGAACTTCACCTCCTTGGATGGGTTATGGTTGGGACAATGCTCCGCCGTGGGGTTTTCTAGGTGAGTGGCGGAAGCAGATTTCCCACATTCTTCACCAAGACTCCCATGAGTAGGTTTCTTTTGGAAAAGTTTTTCAAAGTGGTAGCCTATGAGAAGTTCAAAGTCGAGGATGGCAAAGATGTGGAAATCTAAGTGAACCTCAGTTTCATTAATTTCAGTTGGCATGTTTCTGACAATCCCACTACACTGAAAGATAAGTCCTAAGGGACTTTTGAAAAGTTTGTTGGTCGAGATTAGCGGCATGTTGCCCAAAAGATTTTTTGCTAGAAATTCTGACATGATGCCAGTCCCGACTATGGGGTTGTGTAGGGCTTCTATGTTTGTTCCCCTTAATGAACAAGGCATGGTCGTGGAAGGTGAAACAATCTGAATTGCTTTGGAAGAATGTTTCACTTCCAACAACCATTCCTTTGATGGTTCTATTTTAGGGAAAACTTCCTTAGAAGGATGTGAAAGCTTTTCATGACCATAGTATTTTGAGTTATTGCCATAATCCCCGAATTTGATAGGGAACTCCGAAGGATGAATTAATCTTTCCTTTGGTGTTTGTGGTTTGGGTGAGGGTTCATGAGTCAAATCTAAGGATGCTACATGTTTGGATTCGACTAATGAGGACTCCTCAACACTCAACATAACTTTTGCCTGGAGGGGTTTGGTTCTTATGACGGAAGAAGTGTGTCTGTCTATGAAGTTTTCAAGGAATTTTACTTGTTCTATCATAGGTTTGTGTGTGAAACGACCTCCAGCAGTCATGTCTAGGCATAGGTCAGCATGTGCGTCAATACCCAAACAAAAGAGTCACATCAATATGCTATCAGGTAAAGATAAGTTTGGGTCGGTGTGTATTAACGCTGAAAACCTGGCCCAGGCTGCACCTATTTACTCCTTTTTGTGGTGCTCAAAGTTGAAGATTGCCCTTGATAGTGAGTCGATATGGGACATGGGAAAGAATGCAAGGTGAAATTTGTCTTTAAGTTCATCCCAGTCCCTATTCATACTTTCTACAGCATGTGTGTACCATTGCTCTGCCTTCCCTGTGAGAGAGAAAGGAAACAATTTCCACTTTAGGGTTTCTTGTGTCATGCCCAGGATGCTCAGGCACGAACACAACTCCTTAAACTTGTGTAGGTGATGGTAGGGGTTTTTGTTATAGTGCCCTAAGAAGGGTTGTGCCCGAACCATGGCTATGAAGCCAGGGTGGAGTTCATAGCCAGATGACAGGTTTGATTTTGAAGGTGGCTTAGGGAACTCCCCCTTTGAAGCTGGAATGGTTGGATTTGGTGTAGGCTTAATGGTGAAATATATTTTGTGTTTTTTATAAAAATAAAAGATAAAAGATAAAAATACGAGGACAAACTAGGTTCGAAGAAAATAACAACCGTTCCCCACCAACGGTGCTAGAAATGCTTGTTGGTATTTCTTAATGCAAACAGAAATAATCCGTAAGTGCATGGAAGTACCATTGTAGCACTTCCCCTAGAAGTATTTAGGGTATTGTATTTTCCACAGGGAACGGAAGTACTCTTCTAACTAGTTCATCCAAGGACAACACAAGGGTAGAATTAGCAGAGGTTGAAATGGATTCCTATGGTTTTAAGGTCTAAGGATAGATAAACACAACTCCTACTTGCTCACTTCGGGCATCGGAGCACACCTGGTCTGCTAGGCGATACCGGCTTGTAGCTCTATGTCGAACCCGGATGTGGGGGAGTACGAGGGATGGACAGGGCTGTCACCACCTATCGCCTACCCCTCAACCGTGAGGAACGACACAAACAAAGATAGCTTTTAGCCTAGACACCATGTCAGTGTTTTCCTAAATGCTAAATGGTAAACAGTTGGTCACCTACCGTTTAGCCATTATTCGGGCAAAACGGCCCATTAAACGGGCTAAACGACCAATTAAACAGGGTAAACGGGTGATTAAATGGAAATGGCGCATCACCGTGTAGCGTTTACATGGTGTTTAGACAGGCTAAATGGCCATTTAGGTGAACAGTGCACCACGTCTACGACATCGACTATTACTCTAGCAGGAATGCAAGGGGTATCCATCTTTATCAATGTCGTTCTACTAGAGCATTCACCATGGGGACAGATGACGAACCCGTAAACAAGTAAGAGTGTAGCTTAACTAGTCAAAGACTTTATACCAAAGGAATCACAAATACTCACTTAGCAGGAAAACCTGTTCAGGCACAAGTATCCATTGAGGTACAAGGTGGGGAGACACTGACAAGCCTGACTCTTCCCCTAACTCTCCCTCACATCTCTCCCCTACAACTCTAGCTAGCTACCTGGGCCTAAGCCATTTGAATTGTTTCTCTAACTCAAGTGAGGAGTGCTCTTCTTCCTTGTTGTGGTGTGTGTTGAGAGGGGGGATTGCCCCTCTATTTATACTAAGCTTGAGGCGGTGGTGAAGCTATATTTAGCATGAAAACTGGGTCTCCACTGCCTCTGCATTGATCCGTGCCACCGCCAGACGAAGGGGTGATAGAGAGGCACAGGTGGGGGGTCGGGCAACCCCTAACCAAGCCCTCTCACCACCGCCTTTGCCTAGTGGGCCTTTGGGGATGTATGGGCCACGCCTATGATGTTTTATGCCAACTAGAGATCATTTGATTTGGGTTTGGGCTCTTTTTCTCCACATGGCTGGGCCCTGATTTGGCTTGGTAGTGGGTTTCTCCTTCTGGGCTCTTTTTGCTTTTGCGCAATTCCATGTTACCCTTTGTTGCTTTGCGCATTTTGAATGCATTTTCCATGTATTCCATGAATGCCCTCCTGCAAATGATTAAACACCAAAACTTGTGGAAATTGTTAGTTCTAAGCCCTAATTCTATGTTTGGTGTCCATGTTGGTTTATTTTATGTGATAGTTGGCAGTTAATAAAAGGAGTAAAGGACTGCCAATAGAGACCTTTAGACTAGTCACAAGACTTGAAGCTATTCGTATCCTCCTTGCATATGCATCGCATCATGAAATGAAATTATATCAAATGGATGTTAAAAGTGCATTTTTAAATGACTTCATAAATGAACTTGTCTATATTTATCAACCTCCTAGGTTTGAAGACCCTAGATATCCTAATCTTGTTTATATGTTGTCCAAGGTGCTATATGGGCTACAACAAGCCCCAAGAGCTTGGTATGAGCGTCTTTGGGATTTCCTCATTGAGAAGGGCTTCACTATTGGGAAGGTCTACACCACACTATTCACCAAGAAGCTTGATGGAGAAATCTTCATTTGTCAAGTATATGTTGATGATATCATATTTGGCTCATCAAATGAAGACTATTGCAAAGAATTGGGTGAATTGATGTCAAAGGAGTTTGAGATGTCTATGATTGGAGAACTTACATTCTTTCTTGGTTTTCAAGTCAAGCAAATGAGAGAAGGGATTTTCATCTCTCAAGAAAAGTATACCAAGGATCTTCTCAAGAGGTTCAAAATGGATGAATGTAAGCCAATCAAGACACCCATGCCATCAAATGGACATCTCAACCTAGATTAGAGAAGCAAATCGGTTGATCAAACTTTCTGTCATTCTATGATTGGTAGCTTGTTATACTTGACCGCATCTAGGCCCAACATCATGTTTAGTGTGTGTATGTGTGCTAGATTTCAAGCTAGTCCTAAGGAAGCTCACTTAGTTGCCATTAAGAGAATCCTTAGGTACCTTAAGCACACACCAAGCATTGGTCTTTGGTATCCCAAAGGAGCTAGATTCCAACTAGTTGGCTATTCTGATTCGGATTATGCCTGTTGCAAAATTGATAGAAAAAACACATCTGGAGGGTGCCATTTGCTTGGTAGATCACTAGCGTCTTGGTCCTCTAAGAAGCAAAATAGTGTGGCCTTGTCCACCACCGAGGCGAAGTACATTGCCGTGGGTGCTTGTTGTGCACAAATCCTTTACATGAAGCAAACTCTTCTAGACTATGGTGTAGTTCTAGAAAAGGTACCCCTTTTGTGTGATAATAAGAGCATGGTAAAACTTGGTAATAACCTGGTTCAACACTCTCGCACCAAGCACATAGACATCCACCATCACTTTCTTAGAGATCATGTTGCTAAAAATGATATATCACTAGAAGGTGTAAGGACCGAGGATCAATTGGTGGATATCTTCACAAAACTGCTAGATGAGGCTACCTTTTGTTGGTTGAGGAATGAGCTCAATGTGCTTGACCTAAGTAACTTCACTAAAAGATAAGCTTGTGTTGTCCCTTGCATTGCATTGTAATATAAAACATGTTTAATTTTTAGTAATGCATTTAGGGCTTGTCTAACATGGTTAAGATAACCACCGAAAAGCATGTGAAAAAGCTTAACCTTGGATCAAACTTGACAAGCAACTAGATTTACTTCCTTGTATTGCATTGCATATGCATGTGTGTTGCTTCGTTAATTTTTTGGTTAAGTTTTGAGCATCCACTGTGTTCGTCCATAAATAGGGAGAGCATTTGAAGCTCCTAATGGTTGAAATCGCTACTATGTGGCCACATGGTGCTCCTTGTTGATACTTCTTAATGTCTATTGGAGGATTCCACAAGCGCACAGAACTATCGCATAGCACTTCGCTCGGAGAGTATAGAGTCTTGAATTTATATTTTTTTCCCATAGGAAGGCAGAAGGCTAGAATCTATACAACACTAGGATTTGCTAGAGGAAGGCTTTATGTTGATCCTAGGTAGGTGAACGATAGTGAAGGATGGGTGTGAACAACCTAATCTAACTACAAAATACAAGCTAACCAGAGATAGCTAGGTGGGAGAGCGAGCGATATATCTTTCTAGTAGCTAAGCATAAACAAATAACTAGGAGAAATGCAATAGTACTTCGGGGCACAGCCCGCCTACCAACTAGGAGAGTTAAATAGACAAGGTCTACCATGAGCCCTATGATTTAATAACTAGACCTATCGTTGTGGAATACAGAGGATGGACAAGGCTGTCACCACTTGCCACCCACCACAATCTATCCAGAGGCCTAGCCGTATCCACAGGTAATCTATAGCCTAAGCACCATGCTTAATCTATAAACTTACTACTTCGATCCGAGCTCTAATGAAATGAGATCAAAGCACCCTAACCAAATGGTGGAACTGGTACTAACAATAGACTACTAATGATAAGATAACATATGCTACTAATGCCAAACAATAAGCACCCAAGCTCACTAATGACGAACACTAATGACTAAGTACTTAAAGTAAAGCAAGCAATACTAGAATGAAGTATTGAAATAAATACTAAATAAAGTAATATAGAAATGAAAGAATTACAAAGGAGCTATACCAGACCTAGAAGACCCTTCTAGACTCCGAGAAGCTCTGCTCTTGCTCTACTCCACTACTAGACTACTACTCTATAGCTAATGCTAAGCTAGAAAGCTAAGAGAAGCTTGGAGAGCTTGGAAATGAATGGGGGCATCTTCCACCGAGCTCCACACCCACTATTTATAGTGTAGAGTGAGGGGAGGGGTACTTGTAGGTAGCAGGGAGGTCAGTGGCCACAGGGGGCGCTGGGCGGCGGCTAGGGGGTGACGCCTAGCCCTCGGATGCACTGCCTTTGCATCCAAGGTGGTTGTGAAGATAGAACATGGTGAACCTTGGCTGGTAAGTTGGTTGGTGAAGCTCCAAATCTATGACAATGGGTCCATGGATCCATGGCCTCTCCATTGTGACCATTGGTTGAAACCAACTTAGATCAACGCTTTCTATTGGCTATGGAGGAGCTCCCACAGATTGGTGACATGGCAAGGTGCCATGTTGGCACCAAGTGGGGCCGAGCAGCGCTGACCTGTGGGCCTAGGTGCCCCTGCCACATCCACTTGCTTCCTTGGTCCATGTTTGTCACCATTTTGGCCAAAATTTGTCATATTTCCTACATACAAATAATTCTACAAGCACAAGTGGAACTAGGTGAAATTTAAACATAATTCTTCACTTGTGATGATGATTTACCTTACTTTACCATGCTTTTGGGTGGAACGTTGATGGTTAAAATAGGTGTTAGTGACCATCAACAAGCTCCCCAAAGCTACCCCTTTGTTGTCCTTAGCAAAGATGCGTGTTTAGTATAGAATAGGTTGTTGGATTAGGAGTTGCGTACAATTTAACACCCTGCAAAGACTTGTTTACAAACAAATACTATCTCTTGAGTTGAACATGTTAGCACTTAGAAATTTCACCATCAGTCTTAGCAATGTGAGCTTATGGCCTTCACCTTAATACAAGCAGTTGCAAGAATGTGTAGCTAGATAGATACTTTTTGCCTACTTTGGTTTAGCTCAAACTTCCTAGAGGTTTTTCACATGATTTGAAAAGAAAACTTGCCTAAGTTCCTTGGATGGTACACTCAAGTCACTCAATGGTGTTTGAAATCCTCACCAAGGCCATGAATTTTAGCCTTAATTTCAATCCAAAAGCTTATGTGGTGCTCAAGGTAGGGGTAAAAGCATAGCTTACTTGAATTGAATCTATTGCTAAGTCAAACACTAGGATCACAAGGAGCAATAAGTCATACAAATTAATCAAGAGGTGCATGTGTGTGGTATATTTGGTGGAAGTGGTACTCCTTTGAGAAGTTTCCCTTCTCTAGCTTCTTTTTGAGAGGGCATGGCTACTTTCTTTTTCTCGTTCTCTTTCTCTCTCTCTCTCTTTTTGAACACTAGCGCTTTTTGCTCTTTTATTCTCTCTCATCATTTTTTCTGTAGCCCATGCCTCTCTTTTGATGTAAGACAACATAGTGAGGTAACTTTGATTCTCATAGAGTAATAATAAATGGAATGCATATATGGATGCGTATCCTCAGTGTAGTAATAGCATAAACATGTGGGTGTACGTGATCTTGATCAAAAAGCATGAAAAGTTTCTCTACTCAGATCAACAAGGCTTGAAAAAGCTCAAAACAAACAAGCAGCTTTTATGGTGGCTTTATCATGTATGAGTGGATATTTATTTGGCTTTGGTAGGAATTTATCACCATTGAGGAACTTCTAGCAAGAGAGTTTAGCATTTTGCAAAACAAAACTCCAAGTTGTTTTTACCATTCCTCAGATAGGTTCAAAGATTTACTCTAATCATGGCATACAACATATCTCATAAAAGCCTATTCTTGATTCTAGCATTTGCAACCCATGAAAATAGTCAACTTAAGGTGAACTCTAAGTTTATCATGCTCAAAACTTAAGAAGTATAAGGTTGTATCACAAGCTTTTGCAAAGTATCATAGAGCAACTATTCATCATCTCCAAATAATTTATCATCATTTTATTAGAGCAGAGTTTCTCTCAAAATAATTTAAGGGCACTCCTCTCTACATTTTATGATCATGAATATTGAAATATAAAGCAAATATGAATGTAAAGAGAGGGTTTAAGATTTTCATACCTGAGTTGGAAGAGATGTCTCCCCCAAGCTTGCCTTTTGCATAGGTTGGAATGTGTTCTGGCAGCTCTTTTGATTCTTTTCTTTATTGACTAACTAATACTACTAGAATGCATAAATAAATAGTTAAACCTATAACTACTAGATAACTTATTTAGTAGGGATGCTATTGAATTTTATTCATTATTACTAAATAATAATTTTTTATGTTGCTTTAAATGCATATCTATCCTATTAGGCATTAGCTACTATAGAACTTTATTTATTAACATAGAGTAGGTAAATGCAACTAACCTATCATGCAATGTAAAGCAAATTTATTAGAAATGAAATGCAACTAACAAAATGCGGTAAATAAATGCAAGGAATAGAAAATTTACCTTTTTGTCGGGCTCAAGGTCATTTGTCCTTGGGCAGAGGTGTTTCCTCTTGTTCCACCTCGGAGGCCTTGTTAGGTTCAGGGGATGATGAGTTTAAGGATGGATCTTTCTTTTTATGCCATCTCTTTCTATTCTTTTTCTTCTTGACAGGTTTCTCCAGCTCTTCAATCGGCTTTGGTTTCTTCATCTTGATTCTCTTTGGATGCTTCTTCTTTTCTTGTTTCTCATCAAAGAGGGGTTGTCCAGAGACAAAAAGAAAATATTTCCTTTCTTCTAGCAAACTGGAATTGGATTTGCCCAGAAGCCACATACATGCAAGCATTTATAGTATTAAGGAAAGGACGACCAAGGATTAAAGGTGTATCCTCGGCGTTACCCATGTTTAAGATCATAAAATCTATAGGAATATAGGCACTCCTAACTTTAACTAATAAATCAGTGGCTACTCCCTCGAGATAACAGGTGGATTGATCAGCTAATTGCACATAAACTGAGGTTGATGCTAGGGGAGTATAGAACAACTTATCATAAGTTTTCTTAGACATGATGTTAATACAAGACCCTAGATCACAAATGGCATTATAAAAAGTATGGGTGCCTATGGAGCAAGTAATGATTGGGTTCCTAGGATCACCTTTCTTAATAGGAAATTCCCAACTATTCTCGGACAAGTCATACCTTGTTGTGACAAGGTTGGCTGTCTCCATGATTCCCTCAGGTTTGCCAGTAATTCTATCTTTTTCATAGGATGGGATAGCAGCAGCAATTTGAGCTAATTGGGTTTCTATCATCTTATTAAAGCTAAGTTGATTCTTTAAGACAGAAGAAAATTCATCCAATTTAGCATTTACGTTTTCCAACATCTTGTCATGAGCATGTAGTTTCTTATTAATACTATCAGTCATTCTACTTTCACCATAAACAAGATCTTTTAGGAAAGCATAACTATTATTACCTTGATTATTCAAACAAGAAGAAGAGTAATAATTGTTACCTCCCTAGTTGTTGGAGTGCTGATTCCAGCCTTGATGTTGTGGATAGAACCCATTGTCGGTGTTGATGAAGTTGAGGTCCTCTTGGGTTTCGGGGCAAGAGTTGCCTGAATGTCCAACATCTCCACAGACTTCGCAAGTCATGTGGGTATCCATGGCTTTGAGTGTCTCTTGGGCACTCACCTTCTCATAATGTTCCACTCGCTTCTCGAGTAGGTCCATCTTAGCTGCAAGCATGTCAATTTCTTTAATTGAATGCATACCTCATTTACGAGGTTGGAGTCGATCGTCGCTCCATCCTTGGTTGGAGACCATCTTCTTGATCAGCATCTTTGCATCTGCAACACTTAGCGAAAAGAATGCACCACTAGCAGCAGCATCTAAATGGTTCCTATCTAATGGCACTAATCCATGGTAGAAGTTCTGGATCAAAAGCCAGTCTTCCATGCCATGGTGTGCGCATGCAAAGACATACTCTTGCATTCGTTCCCAAGCCTTGGGAATCGATTCATCTGCTAGTTGTTGAAAACTAGAGATTTTATTGCGTAGAGCATTAGTCTTCCCCATGGAGAAAACTTAACTAGGAAAGCATTGGAACACTTGTCCCAGGTATCTACAGCATTGCGATTAGAGTAAAACCATTGCTTAGCCTTTCCTAACAAAGAGAAGGGGGAAAGGCGAAGATGTATAGCCTCTTGGTTGACTCCCTTAATGTTGAATGTGCTACAAATCTCCAAGAAATATTGGAGGTGAGCATTTGCATCCTTGTGGGCTTTCCCACAGAATGGACTAGCTTGAACCATCGTAATTAATGCTGGCTTAAGCTCAAAGTTAGTGTCCCCATTGATAACATTGGGTCTGGTGGCTACATTAGCAGCCGAGGGTGCAGAAAAATCACGAATGGAATTATCGCCCATGGTCGTGGAGGGTAGTGATAGGATATGAGGAAAAAAGGATAAACTACTTAAGATAATTAAAAACAACCTAGCTAACAAATTTAGCCTTATAAATCCGATGTCAGTTGCCTTCCCTAGCAATAGTGCCAGAAATGCTTGTTGATACTTCTTAACGTCTATTAGAGGATTCCGCTAGTGCATAGAACTATCGCATAGCACTTCGCTCGGTGAGTACCGAGTGTCAAATTTATATTTTTTCCCATAGGAAGACAAATTTATATTAGCAGCTAGAGGAAGGCTTTATGTTGATCCTAGGTAGGTGAATGATAGTGAAGGATGGGTGTGAACTACCTCATCTAACTACTAAATACAAGCTAACCAGAGATAGCTAGGTGGGAGAGTGAGTGATATATCTTTTTAGTAACTAAGGGTAAACAAATAACTAGGAAAAATGCAATAGTACTTTGGGGCACAGCCCGCCTACCAACTAGGAGAGTTAAATAGACAAGGTCTGCCATGAGCCCTATGATTTAATAATTAGACCTATTGTGGTGGAATATAGAGGATGGACAAGGCTATCACCTCTTGCCACCTACCACAATCTATCTGGAGGCCTAGCCGTATCCATAGGTAATCTATAGCCTAAGCACCACGCTTAATCTATAAGCTTACTACTTTGATCAGAGCTCCGATGAAATGAGATCAAAGCACCCTAACTAGACGGTGGAACCGGTACTAACAAAAGACTACTAATGATAAGATAACCTATGCTACTGATACCAAACAATGAGCACCTAAGATCACTAATGACTAACACTAATGACTAAGTACTTAAAGTAAAGCAAGCAATACTAGAATAAAGTATAGAAATAAATACTAAATAAAGTAATGCAGAAATGAAAGAATTACAAAGGAGCTATACCAGACCAAGAAGACTCTTTCAAACTCCAAGAAGCTCCGCTCTTGCTCTACTCCACTACTAGACTACAACTCTATAGCTAATGCTAAGCTAGAAAGCTAAGAGAAGCTTGGAGAGCTTGGAAATGAATGGAGGCATCTTGCACCGAGCTCCACACCCACTATCTATAGTGTAGAGTGAGGGGAGGGGTACTTGTAGGCAGTAGGGAGGTCGGTGGCCATAGGAGAGCACTAGGTGGCGACTGGGGGGCACCGCTCAGCCCTTGGATGCACCGCCTTTGCATCCAAGGGCACTGGTTGCTCCTCCAAGGCGGTTGTGAAGACAGTACATGGTGAAACTTGGCCGGTAAGTCAGTTGGTGAAGCTCCAAGTCTATGACAATGGGTCCATGGATCCATGGCCTATTCATCATGACCATCGGTTGAAACCGACTTAGATTAATGCTTCCTATTGGCTATGGAGGAGCTCCCACGGATCGGTGACATGGCAAGGTGCCAAGTTGGCACCAGGTAGGGCTAGGCAATGCCAAGGTGTTGTCAGGCAGCGCTGTCCTATGGGCCCAGGTGGCCCTGCCATATCCACTTGCTTCCTTGGTTCATGTTTGTCACCATTTTGGCCAAAATTTGCCATATTTCCTGTATACAAATAATTCTACAAGCACAAGTGGAACTAGGTGAAATTTAAACATAATTCCTCACATGTGACAATGATTTACCTTACTTTACCATGCTTTTGGGTGGAATGTTGATGGTCAAAATAGGTGTTAGTGACCGTCAACACTCCTCACCCTTTTATTGTTTATTTTGCTAAAAAGATATCTAGCCATTGGAAAATATTTTGAAAAGCTTGAGGGTTTGAGAGAGGTCTTTCATATCTGTCCCAATTAGTGTTTATTTGGGTCTTATTGAAGTTAGGACTTGATTGGGAGAAAGCATCACGAAGAAAGGAGGAGAAACAGCAGCTGAAGAGGGACCGGACACAGGGACCAAACTCACCTTTCACAGTGTCCGGTCAGTTCATCGGGGAGCTGAGGGAACTGATGCTAAATAGTGTTTTGCGCACATCTAGTGAGAAGTTGAAGTCATGTTCGGTCAACGTGAGGTGGAAGACAGGAAAGGATTGCACTCAGAGCTGCATCCGGTCATAGGGCACCGAATGCATCTAATCGTGGCTGGAGTCTATCTAGAGCTCTCTATATTGGATCGGACGCCACTGAAGCAGCGTCAGGTCATTTTAACTGGTGAGTCTAATCACAACAGTGTCCATGTCATTTGATATGAATTCCAACTAAAACATGGGGCCTATGTTATTCCTTTCCAAATCAGCAACGACTCTCTATGCTCGCTCTCTTCCTGTCATGTGGGACTGTGGCTCCTTCCTTTCCCAAATCAGTATCACCTACGCCCGCACTCTTTCTCACTCCATGTGACAGCACCGTGCAAACCCTAACCGCCTTCGTGCTCCTCTCTGGCAGCCGTACTACCACCAACGTCGTGTTCATGCCCTTAGTCATGCCGCAGCACTACCATCGTGCCTCGTCCACATAATCCCATGTCATGCCCATGTTTGCTGTGCCCGTGCCCACACAAAGCGTCTGCCACCACCGTGTCATGCTCGGCAACCATAGCCGGAGCCAGCCCCTTCAATCTCGCCATCAAGTCCTATCACTCTGGTGACTGTGTGCATCCTTTCTCAGTGCTCACCGATGCTCCTCTAGTGGTTCCCTTGGCCGGCTCTATTTCATCTTGGTGAGCACCTCTATTTGCCCATCAAGTGTTCGAGCAATTGCCCCAGTGGCCTCTAGTGCACTATTTTGACTTATCTCTTCATCGTTCATTACAGTGCCTATCTATCATCTGTGGTACCCCTTATGTGCAGTATCTTATCTCTTCACAGGATTTCCCCTCGCTCTAAGGCAGCAAGCCTTCTACTCTTGTCTCCCCTAAATGCTTGCTTCTAGTTAGGGAACTCTTTACTCTAGTTGAATACATTGCTTATGTATACTTCCATCTATCTACCTCTATTGCAGCAAGTCAGGCAGTGAGGTAACTTGGTCAGTGTGGCAGTGACAGATATCTTGGGGCCAAGCCTACAAGTATGGATTGAGGACAAACCTCATGAGTGTTAGCTGACAGTGGTTCTTATTGCCAGTGGTTTCTTGTTAGAGGGCAGATGATAGGCAGTTGATTGGTAGTGGCAGTGGTTCTCTAAGTCAGGGGGAGTACTCGCTTGATTGCTTGATCAGTGATAGTTGATCTCTTGCAGTGGTAGTATGGCTCGGTGCAAGAAAATCAGGGGTGGTCCTGGCGATGAGGAGAGGTGTTCGCCTCATCTGATAGCATAGCAGAAGGAGAAGGGGCCCAAGAAGGTGATTTCAAAGAAGCGCAAGCATGGTGACATAGAGGTAGAGAGTAGTAGCAGCAGTGGCCGCAGTAGCTGAGCATGCTGAGAGAGGAGGCCGAGGCAATGGTGTTCACATTGGTGAGGCCCAGTTTCACCTTAAGGGTCGACAGCTAGGCATTGAGGGGATAGAGCAGCCAGTAGTAGGGAGCCTACACCATAGACAAAGGAGTAGGCAGAGCAGGCAGAGGAGCTCTAGCTTCGACGTTCCACTCATACCCACACTCAGGAGTCACCGAGGCCCAAGGTGCAGAGACATGGCTCTCGTCCACCTCCCAGACCACAGGGTCCACCGCTAGTGGTCCACTTAGACTTGAGGGCAGCCATAGCTAGTCAGGTGCAACAACTCCATCTTATGGAGTTTGAGCAGTGGTTTCCACCGAGGCAGGATAAGCGAGCTTCAGAGTAGTTCTACATAGTGTTGCAGGAGGATTTCTACAATGCCTACCTATTGATGGTAGTTAACAAACATTATAAACCATCAATATAACCTATATAAGGGCATTAAAGTAATCACCAACGAAGGTTTAGGGGTTTAAACTAACAAATTCAATGAGTTTTGGTGAATCTATATTTTCTACAGGGTTTATCTAAAAAACCATCAAGATGGACCTAGATGTCAGACTTAATCGCGCTTATCTACGGCATAAACAACTCTAGAAGGTACCAGAGGACACCACACCGAAGCGGAGGGTGAGACGATGCTAGGTGGGGCTAGCCAGCCCCACCCTCATACTGGCCAGTCTATGGGCCCCGCAGTTAGCCTTCGTCTTGTTATGTCGGTCTCCACCTCCTACTAGATTGCATCTATGCCATTGATTCAAGTTGGTTTGATTTGAAGGCTCAGGATTGATGCTCCAGCCTATATATATCAGCCCCTACCAACCCCCCCAGGCATAACCCTAGTCATCAAGTCATTTGAGAAGACATAAACCCTAATCATCCTCAGAGCTCCACCATATTCTAGGGCATAGCTAGCTAGGCTAGGTCTAGAGGAAGGCAAGCTTTGCTTAGATTCCTGATCTTGTCAAGAGTGTGGCTCGGTATAGCCTTTGTACCCCCTATCTTTTATATCTCTCATTAATTTTATATGTTTGCTACAATTGTTATGACATTATTCTTCATATTAATCATGTTCCTAGTTATCATGTTCATCGTCAACTTTGATTATATGCTTAGTATAGTTGGATTATCATTATATTCAAGCATAAGTTCGTATAGCGCTCACTCTAATAATCACGGGGAGAGTGGTCGACATTATGTAAGTGTGGTGCTTATACGTTGTTTACTTGCAGATGCACCCTATATTCTAGGCCATGTGGTAGATCATGGATGTGACACTCCCGTTGAGTCCTTTGTAGTCCACTCCCTGAATATAGGACAAGTAGGATCTAGATACGAAGGAAGACAAGCTCTGTTCTTAATCTTCCTTAGTAATATCCCTTATGTGTAGATATGAAGTTGATCTTTGCCATGACTACTAGGTGTAATTGCACTAGTCAACATATGCTTTGACTTATAATTAAGAATGACTTAGGAATTATTCCTCTAATATTCTACTTAGCCATGCTAATGCCATAGAAGGGAGTACTCTGAGTGATCAATGATCAGTTATCATTTAATATTCATATACATTTATCTCTTGACTTACCCCTACTATGAGCAGAATGTTGGTTATGGTTTATTTCTCCATCATACGTATAAGTTATCAATATATTCAAATAGTCTAACCTTCCCTATGGTAAAAATATAAATAACGATGCCTAAAATACTCTCGGGTGAAGTGCTACAATGGTATATTATCTGTGCGCTTGTAGATCCCTTTAATTCATATATATTCTTTCTAGTCACATAAAATATTAAAACACTTCTTAGTGTCATTCTAGAAGTGGCACTAGGAAATACTAACAAGCATTTCTGGCATCATCATTAGGGATGACAACTTAGTAAAGTAATGCTAAGAGATGAAGACATACATTAGATGGCTACTTAAAACAAGTGACAAGTTAATAAATACCAACAAGCATTTCTGGCGCTGTTGCCGGGGAAGGTAGCTAGGCAAAGGAATATTGATAAACTTATACTTATTAATGTGATCGAGATAACCATTAACCTATGCTCAAATAGGATTACCCTTGTTCTATCTACCTTTATATCTTATGTAGGGTAATGTATGACCGGTTTTGACCTTCCGACAAACTATGTTGAAGATCCAGGAGCATTAATCAGGAGAACTAGAGCTAAACTTAAGAAAGTCTCAGCTTTAGAATCGGAAGACAACCAAACAAGGCGAAGCTTGACACCATAATTTGATGTCATGGCTGACAAGTCTCTCTGTGAATTCTCTGCTCCAACTACGACCAACATTCATATTGGACCAATAGTCAACATTGGAGACAATGGATTTGAGCTCAAGCCAGCTCTCATCAACATGATACAAGCTAGCTAGTTTTGTTGGAAGGCACATGAAGATGCGAGTGCTCATCTCCAACACTTCCTAGAGATCTGTAGTACTTTCACCATCAAAGGAGTTTCCAAGGACGCCGTACTACTTCGCCTTTTCCCATTCTCACTTTTGGGGAAGGCGAAGCAATGGTTCTACGCGAACACAAAGATAGAAATACTACATGGGATAATTGCTCCACTGCCTTCTTAGCAAAGTTCTTCCCCACAGGCAAGACCAATGCTCTACATGGAAGAATTTCAAGATTTCAACAACACGATGAATCTGTCCCTGAGGCATGGGAACGTTTTCAAGACTACATTTCAGAATGTCCTCATCATGGGATGGACAATTGGCTACTTATGCAGACTTTCTACCATGGGTTGACCAATAGCATTCCTGTCACTCACAATCCCAACTGCAACCGCTCTCGAGGAGAATATGGCCTCCAACCAAGGTTGGAATAAAGAAGGTGTTCAGACCCGCAAGAGAGGTGGTGGTATGCATCAACTCAAGGAGGTAGACATGTTGTCTTCCAAGATGGACCTACTGATAAAGAAGCTCAAAGACCAAGCAAATGAGAAGCAAGAAGTCATGCACATTCATGATTCCCGCATGACGTGTGAAGAGTGTGGAAACATTGGGCATTCGGGGAACAATTGTCCTAAAATCCATGAGGATGTGAACTTCGTCAACAACAACTACTTTCATCCTCAATAGAATCAAGGATGGAACCAACAACAAAGACCGAACTACCAAAGTAATTATGAAGATAACTATCAAGGTAATAATTTCAATAATCAACCACCCTTGAGAGAGTTAATTTTTGGCCAAGCTAAAACAATGGAGGGCTTATCTAGACAGTTACCTTCCAATGATAAAATCTTAGAAAACATAAACAATAGAATGGATAGCTTCTTCTCTACCATTAAAAACCAGCATAACTTTAATAAAATGATAGAATAAAAAATAGCTCAGATGGTGGCTGCTGTTCCTCCGATCGACAAAGGTAAGATTCTAGGGCAACCGGAAAATCTAGAAACTACAAATCTTGTCGATATTCACAATGCAGCTTACTACTACATGGAGCTATCGACGAGAAGGTGGATAGATTATTCCTTGCCTAAAAAGAAAGGTGATACAGGAAGACCTATCATCCCCATTGCCATTGGACCTCACATTTTCCAAGAAGCTATCTATGACTTCGGAGCAAGTGTCAACATCATGCCTAAGGTAATTTATGATAAAATTAATGGAGATACTTTGTTGTACACAAATATGCATGTGTGAATGACTATGTGTTTGTGGGCATTATGCTAAAGGATAACTGTCCAACATGTGGTGAGTCTATGTGGAAAGAGACCGGGGATACTGAAAAGGATGATCCTGTTGTCCAACATGTTCTCTTATTTAGTTTAGTTAAGGCAAGTAAAATTGGGATAATGGGGTACTGAAAAAGATGTCCTGTTGTCTAACATGCTCTCTTATATTTAGTTTAGTTAAGCAAATAAAATTGAGATAATGGATATATGAAATAAGATTTCGTTTGCTGGCACTACAAGTCTACAACACAAGTGGGCTTCTATGACAGTCCAGTCATGTCATTAAACCTAAAAATTATATTACATTACAACATATATGCTCTTCCTTGACTTGGATAAATTATTGAATATATTGAAGTAGTAATTGTATAATGTATTTTGTTCTTCTTTGTTTTTTAGATAAAATAAAGATACTCTTTCCTTGAGCTATGTTGATCCTATCAACTATATATCTATATCTATATTTATATCTATAGAAATAAAACTTGACATGATAGATGATATGGCATAAAAGTTGTTAGAAATTTTATCGCTCATTATTCATAGATCAATAAAATAATCGTCAATTTTCAAATCTAACCATCATTCAGACCAAAACTTGCCAAAAACTGGTTGCATCCATTTTCCGAGAGGCACAAGTTACAAGACCATTATTAAGCCTAATCAAACATTCAGAGTTCACGATGTCCAGTACAACTGCAACTGCATGTTTCTTCAATCTTTGATAATGCCTCATAAGATTTTCACGCCATGGATGGGCCTAAAACCAACAAAGGTAAGAAAGTTCAGCAAACCAGAGTTAACAAGGGATGAGACATTAGAGACAAAACAAAAAATTTCACTAATAGAACAAAATGGAGAAACATGACATTCCTTACAGAAGGCATATGGTCGCCTACAATATGAAAGAGGCAAGTCATGCGTATCTTCTTTAGTAAGAAATCAATTGTACTATAGTGTCCATTCAAATATACAGAGGCAAATCACGCAGGCACTGATGCAGTTTGTTATTGCACATTGAAAGACCGAACAGGTGACTAGGAGGGGGTGTGAATGGGAGCGAATGGAATTCTTTTCCATAACTTAGACTATATCCCAGTTCCGACCTAGCAAACCTATCTTTTAATCATCAAAATCACACAAGTCAACTTGAGATATGTTTACGCTAGGACCGATTAGAACTCAATACCTCACACAGAAGCAAAACAACAATTCACAATTTCCAAAAGATTTGACTACAAGCTATGGCAGTAGTTGGACTGCTACCTGCACAGACAAATGATAACAAAAACAGTACAGATGACAAATATTTAGCAATGAGGACCAGATACATGTTCACTTCATCATGCAAAAGAAATAGACTAATCCTTCAAATATCAGCTAATGATTACTTGAATAGAGTATTCACTGTTGCACAAAAGTGACACTTCACTTCACAAATTCAAGCCAAGCTGCTGCACCATCAAATTGCAATAAAATATTGTTACTCCTAACTTTCACAAAAAAAAGACAAACTACTATTGTTACTGCACAACCTAAAAGTTAAGCAACAGGTAAAACTACTGTGAACACTAGCTCAAGCAAAATGGATATAACTAATCAACTCATGATTAGCTAATGATGACTTAAATAGTTGATACATTATTGCTTGATAGTGACACGATCCAAATGATATGCTGCTGAAGAACTTAAGCTTTGCTGAACATGAACAGCTACAGCAAATAGAGAAACTGATCAGCTGTAGGGTCGACAGACAAGCAGAGAACATCAACCACCTGAAAAAACGATGTTGGACTGATTGAGAAGGAAAATTTCAACACCACAAACTACTGATGTAGGCCTAAAAACTGACAGAGCAGCTCCTTAGGAAAAATTGAACATGCAAACTGTTGTTCTAAAACTTAGGGCAAAGCACACATGTATCACTGATGGTGCAGCTACTTAACTACCATCAGAGGTCGCAAGCAAGCTGCTACTGGGATTAAGCGGCACACAGGTATTACAGATGGTGTTGGACTGTTACTGCACAAAGACAAAAGACGGTGCAAACCAGCTCTTGTCACTGAACTAGAAACTGAAGGTGTACTGCTTCAGAAAACCAAATGTTTCAGTACCACTACTGGAAGCAAGTACAAAACCAAACTTGACTGAAACTCACAAATCCAAAGAGATTACTCTAAATTGAACTGAACTGATGAGCTATGTTGTTACTGCTCTGAAGGTGGTTTTAGAAATAACCCAGGAACAAGGCTGCACAAAGTGTTTGTTTGAATTTCACAAAAAGGATCCATATTAAAACTGAAAAGCCAGAAACTTAATCACAGCCTCACACCATCACCAGAAGTAGTCCCACCTGAATCCATCCAAAAGGATTTTGAGTCTTTCTTACAAAATACATAAAATCCAAAAACCCTAAGAAATGGAGAAAATCCTATTTTTCTGTGTGCTCAATAAAATCACAGCATTTTGCTATGTGTGAAATTGACAAAATAAAAATTCCTATCATACATCTAAAACATAAGATTATAAAACCTGCCTAAAACACGTTGATTCATTAGCAATAGCCAACCAAATCAGTATTCGAATCAAAATAGTTCCAAAGTACAAACATGCTCCTCCATGCCATCAACACATACCAAGAGAAATAAAAATTACAAGGACCATATAAAACCAGGATAGGCCTTTTACTTTTAGTTTGGCTTTATTCTTTTGCGATTAATGTAGCACCCGATTTTAAGAACAAAACCAGATACGCACCATATGTGAGCCCAGAAAGTCAAATCTCACTTATAGCTACAAATAAGGGTAATCTCAAAAGACAATGTTTAATATATAATGTACTTAGTATAAAAGATATAACCTTAGACAGCAAACAGCGAAAAGACAACTCCGATCTTCGGGTGAATACTCTAATTCCACAGGGACAGCTGACTGGTTGATCACAAGCCTAATTACTCTAAACTAGCAATCTAGTACCTATCCGGGATTTTTATCCAAATAATTAAAAAATAAAGCAAGCGTAAATACATGTCGTACTCAACAAATATAACATGGGATTCATGAGGTTCAAAAGACTGACACTGGTTAACTGTGATTAGCCTTTAATTAGTTATGATTTTAGCAATTGAGTAGCAACAAGTTTATCCATAAGCCCATATAAACACATGATCAGGTAAACATGAATAACGAAAAGCATAAACAATAATCATTAGTGAGCATCTTTATCATTAGTATCATAAGTGTTCATAATCTATTCCGTAAGGGTTCTAAGGCCGCTCGTGACCGTGAGCACGGCTGATATGCCAGTTTTACACTCTGCAGAGGTTGTACACTTTCACTATGAGTCATGATTTACCCTTTTGCGGCCAACTCGGCCCACGTGGGGGAAAAAGAAAAAGATGGCCTTCGGGGCAAAGAGAGGGAGGAGAGTTTTCATCTTTTATTTTTCCAAATCCTTTTTCATTTCTTAATTCAAAAAATTCAAATATGAACCGAATCAAGTATAAATATGATCTAAAATACACTTTTTAATTCAAACATAAATGAGCAAATTTTGGGTAAGTTTTCCGAGAATAACTTTTTAAATTCTTTCATTTTCTAATTTTCTTTTCTTTTATTTCAAATCCATTTTAATTTTATTTGCAAAAGCAATTTTAACCATTTTGAATTTTTAATCAAAACCACTCAACCAAATAAATCAAATGCAATGGCATGTATGCTCAAACATGTTGCTACCTTATGATGAATTTTAATTTAATGAAAAAAATTCCTATATTTCATGAGCACAAAATTCAGAAATAAATCATTTTAAACCTATTTTTGAAAGAGGCAAATTTTAGGGTGTTATAATTCTACCCCCCTTAATATGAATCTCGTCCCCAAGATTTGGAGAAAAAGAGCAAAGAAGAGAGGGATACTTTAACTTGAAATCTTCTTCACTTCCTTGAGCAGCACCATCTTGATATTTACCTTGTTTTGTATGAGAACTCATCACGTGTCCTCTCTTGCAGATTCTTGTTCCATCTTATTCCAAATAACTTGTCAACTTGATTCCAAGATTCTAACAGATACTTCGAATAACTCTCAGGTAACTCCAATCACTAGGCCACCTTTCCTTCATAGTCCATACTATCAATTCTCTTTATTAAAATATTCACCTTCCAACTAAGCCTGACAAATCTCTTAGTTAGAAGGAGATTCTACTACCAATCTTCAAAACATTAAGGATTTTGGTTAAGTTGCTCTAACTTGGAATACAATTCTTAGTCATTGGTGTCACCCGAACCTTCTTAGCTCAATTCTCCGTTGCTAAGGGCATCGGACATGACTTTGCTCCTTGAAGTAATAGCACTTTTCCAAGTCATAACTAAATTCATTCCAACGAGGATATCACAAGCTCAAGACCATCTTAGTGAAGATGTCCTGTAGATTCTTGTCATCCACCTTGATGTCACTTGTTATGTCCATGTAGATAGTATCTTTATGCTCCACAATGGATAACTACAGTTAACATGTTAGGTAGTTCAACTCACGCTGTCTTAGTTGACTTAATAAACAAGCCACTACTTTTCTTCTTGTATAAATACACATCCCACACCTTTGATAGAGTGCATCATAGTAGATATAAAGCTCTTGTCCTGATCTGACAAATCTAATACATAGGTTTTACTTCAACCTTTTTCTTTGACTCCTTCAACTACCTACCTGGGGTTTCTTTATCCAAATGGACTTAAAACCTTCTCCAGTAGCACTGTTAATGTCTTGATGGTCTTGGATAAACTTCTCTTGAACCTCTAACCAAACCTCATTATTAAAAACTCTGGGTTCTCTCTAACATCCTTGAGTACCACCATGCTTCCGCTGCGCAAACTAGAACGTAAGACACTTCATCTTGTAAAATTTTCAACTTGGCTACCCCCTTAAGAAAAGGTAAAGTAGGGGACACCAAAGTATAGCTTGCATCTCCTTCTAAGATCAGGACATTCTGTCATCCCATTGATACTCTTGTAGATGGGCAAGAACAAGAAATCTAAAATTCCTCACGAGTAGAAAAACAACAGTGTAGTAAAATAGCTGTAACTCTCTTTCTATTAATCCAATGATATTGTAGCTTATACCATTGGAAACCTTATAAAATCCTCCACAACTTCCTTATAGAACACTTTTCCAAATTCGGCAGTTAACTTGGTCAAAAATAGTGCACAATAGAAACTATTCCTGGTTCTAAACAACACAGATGCGTTGCCTTGTGATTTTTGTATCTCCATAACCAAAATAGGTATCAAGCTAATTCTTATGCTCAGAGAAAGATATTGAAGTTTACTATTGTCTAGAATTTTCTCATGATTTATGATCCTCTAAAATCAGAGATATAAGCCAAAGAATGCAAACTACTCCGAAAGGCAGGATAGGAAAAATATAAGAAAACCAAAACCCGACTATTTATTTCATTAATCCTTATACCTTAGGCTTATAAACTAAATGAAATTGTGGGAGCATCCAATAAGATCATTGCAATCATTACAAAGATTCAAAACAAGTAGAAGCATAATGACAATTCAACAAAGCACTTAAGGTGCACAATTCAATCATTGACTCAACTTGCGATACTATCGTCCTCATTGTACTAGGGGTAACTATCCTAAGACTCATCTTTAGATTACGCAAGAAGGTGATGAGGAATAGTTCTAAAAGCATATCAAATCAATGAGTGAACACGAGAACAAAGACTTCAAAATAAGCACCAAGGTAGAGATGAATATCAAGGGTAGAGATATAGTAAAGAAGAAAATATCAAGGTTCATAGAGCAAGGGTTTTTGTAGCAACTTCTAAACCTTAAAACGACCAGTTTATACTAGGCTTGCATCTAGCAGTCAGCATTACTATGATACCATTTTGTAGCACCCAGTTCTAAGAATAAAACCAAATATGCACCATATGTGAGCCTAGGAAGTCAAATCTCACATATAGCTACAAATAAGGGTAATATCAAAAGACAATGCTCAATATATAATATACTTAGTATAAAGGATATAACCTTAGACAGCAAACAACGGAAAGACAACTCTGATCTTCGGATGAATACTCTAATTCCACATGGACAACTAACTGGTTGATCACAAGCCTAATTCCTCCAAACTAGCAATCTGGTACCCATCCGGGATTTTTATCCAAATAATTAAAAAAAATAAAGCAAGCGTAAGTACATGTCGTACTCAACAAATATAACATGGGGTTCATGAGGCTCAAAAGGCTGACACTGGTTAACTATAATTAGCTTTTAATTAGTCATGATTTTAGCAATTGAGTAGCAATAAGTTTATCCACAAGCCCATATAAACACATGATCAGGTAAACATGAACAATGAATAGCATAAATAGTAATCATTAGTGAGCATCTTTATCATCAGTATCATAAGTGTTCATCATCTATTCCATAAGGGTTCCTCAAGTTGAAACTACTCATATTTTATTTATAAACAATGCCATATATTTTAATCAAGTTAAACTTTTACTTTACAAAAAGAAAAGGATATGAGAGCATCTCAACATGTTTTTATATGATTGTGTTTGAGCCTAACAAATTATAATCAAAACATATTTAAGTTGATAGACAAACGGTTTTGAAAAGAGGATAGGCTATGCTTTTCTTTCATTTTTTTAAATCAATCTAATATTCATTTATAAAAGGCCGATATGACAATCCTTGATTACTTTTAATTAATAAACTAGTTGCATGTATATTAATTAAATTAATATTTAGTTTATAAATCACTAGCATGTAAGTATGTAACACGTCAACGCCGTTGTTAGGACATAGAATAAACGGAGAACTCGAACATGCAGATGCTCACCAGCAATAGAAACAGGACGACGACCATGGCAAGCTCGGCAGGAGCAGGATTAGAAGATGGCAGCACAGCTCAAACAGGGATTTAGGGTTTGTCTCGATGAAGATCCCCATGTCTATGAGTTCTCCATCCATGCAAGTGGCGCACACGACGATATGATTGGTGCTCAGCATCCAGCTACAGGAGCGGGCATCAGCGGCCTGCTACATAGGTCGAGCTGCACATACGGCAGGAGCTCTGGTCGTCTATTGCCTGAAGGTCACGGTAAGACGTACGTACAAAACTGTATATGTACGTAGAGAGGTGATGAGGAACAGGCAACATCAATAGTGCTGTTATGAGTCACAGAAAGAAGAATAAGGATTTCGAGAGATTGACCAAGAGCTGTTGCACACATGACCATGGCCTGACTGTTGCCCTGCTTGAGCCTTCATGGCCGGCTCACATGCAGGAACGGACTAGACCAAGATGAGGTAGGGTCGATTGCAGTGCACAATGGTACGCTGGTTGAGGAGAAGGGTCGCGGGATGTCCAGAAGTCACTCAACAATGCTGCTCCATGAAGGTTTGCCAAAAAAGTGACCGGAAAAGAGAAAAAAGGGGACACGGTCAACCGCTGATGGATTGATGAAAAGAGATACTACAGCGTTGAGAGAGATCTACCTTGTGGCGACGGTACTCGCCGGAGACGTCGTCAGGGTTGGCTGGCGGTGACATGAGAAGGAGAAAAATCTAATTTACTATACGAGGGATTTCCCAAACTAGGGGCTCCCCTTACGGTAGTTTTGGTGTGCTTTGCCCAAAGGATTGGTACATATATATAGGAAGAAAAACTCCCCACATCTACATCAACTAGCAATATGGTACTAATTGATGTTGCACCCTCCACATTTACTAATGGGCCTAAATAATCATTAAAGCCCATTAGTAAATAAATGCATGGGCCTTTAGGATTTATTAAAATTATTGCACATGGGTTTTGAGCGTTGGGAAAAATGAGAGATTTATTATTTTCAGAATTAATTAATTTCGTGGATAAAATAATTTCAGAAAAGTCTATAATTATTATTTAAGCCGTGAAAAATACTCCGAAAGCTCTGAAAATTTAGGAAAAATTCCTAGAGACATTATGGAACACGAAGAACCCAAATAAAGTATTTAGAGCCCATTATGCTCACAGACAAGTAGGAACAAGTTATAGAAAAAGCTAGAAAATTTTCCGAGAAGTTTGTAGAGATTGATTGACGGATGAGGAACTAAAAGGAGTTATTTGTGTTACAAAGAAAAGATTTTAGGAAGTTTCCATCAAAAACTTGAGCCGAGAAACAAAGAATTTGATTATAGAAAAAGATAAAGGCATGCCGGAGAAGGAAAATCAACCTACTAACGCATTTTAAAGACTGCTCACTCTCAACACACAAAGAAGCAACAAGCAAACATCACATCATCCAAACGCCTATCAAAATTAAAAAACTTTAAAAATTCATATTTTTCCTATAACTAAATTTGCGCTAGCTCAAACTAAACTTGGTAAATTTTATCCAAATATTAAAATAATTCATTTAATTTAGTGTTTTCTATGCACAACCCAAAACCAAAAATTTTGGGGTGTGACAAATTACCCCACTTAATAGAAATCTCGTCCCGAGATTCAGAGAGACTAGGGAGAAAGATAAAGAAGATCTTCATGCCTCCACACTTCCTTAATTTGGGATTCATGAGATGAAGGAATGAACTTGCATGATAAAGTGGATTTGGGAGTTGCACAGGATAGCCAGGAAGATAAAGGTCAATGATGCTTTGTAGAGGATACTACCCCACTTAACAGGAGTTATGCTAAACTCTGAATATTCCATACGAAGATCCTCGTGTTGGTGTAGTCTTTAGGGCCTTCCTTTGGATCATAAAGATAGGGATGACAAACAAGCAACATACCAAGCAAGACAAGCATGCATCACAACATCGAACTACACGTGCTTCTGTAGCAATGACGGGCATCCTAAGGAGTGGATTATGACGAAAGGCCATCGCAAATTTGAATAAGGTGAGATCAGAAAACTTTAGTAAACCAAAGAAATGAAAATCAAGGAGATAAGAAGCAATAGCTCAAAGGAAGCTATCAAGCAAAGAAGAAAATAGGACAAGGATAGGAAATATTCAATTCAACTAGTCAAGGAGATGAAAAAGTAGTTTTGTAGCAAATTCTAAACCTTAGAACGACAAGTTTCTACTAGGCTTGCGTCCTACAGTCAGCATTGCTCTGATACCACTTTGTAGCACATGATTTTAAGAAGAAAACTAGATACACACAATATGTGAGCCCAGGAAGTCAAATCTCACATATAGCTACAAATAAGGGTAAAATCATAAGACAATGCTTATTACATAGCGTATTAGTATAAAGAATACAACCTCAGAGTATAGACAACAGAAAGACAACTCCGATCTTTAGGTGAAGACTCCACTTCTATAGGGACAACTGACTGGTTGATCACAAGCCTAATTCCTCCATACTCTAGCAATCTGGTACCCATCCAGGATTTTTATCCAAATAATTGAAAAATAAAGCAAGTGTAAGTACATGTCGTACTCAACAAATATAACATGGGGTTCATGAGGCTCAAAAGGCTAACACTGGTTTAACTACGATTAGCTTTTAATGAGTCATGATTTTAGCAATTGAGTAGCAACAAGTTTATCACAAGCCCATGTAAACACATGATTAGGTAAACATGAATAATGAATAGCATAAACAATTAACCATTAATGAGCATATTTATCATCAGTATCTTCAGCGTTCATCATCTATTCCATAAGGGTTCCAAGGCTACTCATAACCGTGAGCACGGCTGATATACCAGTTTTACACTCTGCAGAGGTTGTACACTTTTACTGTGAGTTATGATTTACCCTTTTGCCCGAGGTGATCAGCCTTTTGACCCACTACCAAGGAAGGTCGTCAGGGTTCACTATGAAGCCTTTGAAAGATTCATCTAACAAGTTAGGGCCATTAGATTCACTCGGTAAACAGATGTAGAGCCCTCTTTCCCAATGACACAATGACATGCAACCTATACACAAGGGGACAAAGGCTGCACTATACCCGATTCGGCAAGCCATTCTTACGCTAATAAAGGTAACCACTAACAAGCTAGAAAAAGGTCCTCATACTAAGCTAAAGTCAGAGCCTTGTAGCCCTCATAGTTGTACTGTAAGTTCCAGATGATCACTTACAGATAAGTCCTTCGGAAGAAGAATCTAGAGCACCATAAAAACAATCCAATGCTCTAGCCCCCTTGTTTCATGTTGCTAAAAAGCATCTTTTAGTGTTTATTACATATACCATTAGTCAAGTTACAAGATCATGGCTTTAGTTGAGCACTAGCATCATACTACCCAATGCAATACCCCATAGGTGTCAAGGCACAAAGTGCAAAGTACTAGGAAATCCTTAGTAGTAGTCAAGGTAGACACATGCATCATGAATTAAATGATTAATGGTCTATAGGACCTTTTTGATTGGTTCCAACTTTTCTGAGAATAGGACAACAAGGAAGACCCCATGCTATACTTGCCTTAAACTTAGATCCTTCTTCAAGTCCAAAACTTCAAAGATCTCCTTCTTGATCAACACGTAAAGCTCACTGACTGGACATGATCATAAAGCACCACACAAGCATCCATGCAATCATACACAAAGCAAACAATAGATCTAGATTAAAACAGTATAGCAATCATAGAAAAATAAGTAAAAGAGTTTGAAACATGATTCTACGCATCGCTACGAACACAAAGACGCGAGAAGCACTCTAATCGGAGCTATGGTTGAAAAGATACAACTGCCGAGATATTTGCTTTATAAGTGGAAAAGAAAACTATAGGCTTCATTTATTTTAACCATATAAATTCATATACATAAGATATTTTATAAACAATATAGATTGAATTAAGTCAATTGTAGATTTACATTATAAAACTAAAGTAAAACAAATCATATTTTATTTATAAAATCCAGTTGCATAATTATTAATCATGATATGATTTAAACCATGAAATTCCAGAAATAGTAATATGATAAACATTGTTAGTAATGTGTAGATCTCGTCGCTATGAATCTAACGCAACTTGAACAGTCAAATCAGAGCTAAAACGTAGAAGATATGAATTAAACAAGATTTTCTTTAATAAAATAATAGATTAAATCTAGCCTCAAATTTTAAAAGTTGAAAACATATCTAAAAGTGGTATAAACATGTAGACAACGTAAATACGAACCTGACGCAAGTTGAACGGGTCGAATCGGAGTTAAAACGGAGATTTTATGGCTAAAACAAGATTAGTGGTAAAACTGTTAATAGGTGAAAACGTATTTTTGAAGTTAACCGAACAAAATACGCTTTTAAAAGAAGAAAGCATAAACTGTGAAATACGCAATGGACCGCGGGTTCTATTTTGGAGAAACCAAGGGGCTCTTATGAAATTAAGCCATGCGAAGGGGTATTAAGCCATATCGGCCGTAGGATCTAGATTAGATGGCGGGGATTAGAGGAGGGAGGGAAGGAGGGCGTGGCTGGCCAGAATAGTAAGGCCGGCGCGGTGGAAGCCATTACTGCCAGCATGAAGCTCGTCGGCATGCATGGGGAAGCGCATACGGCCATGGTTTTCAATGGGAAAGGCACGGGGTGAAAGAGGAGGTTGAGGCGATCTCACCTAGGGCACTGGTGGGGGCCTCTAAGCACCAGAGACAGCACGTGGCTTGTCGAGCCGATGGCGGACGGTGATGCTAGTTTGCTAGGGCAAGGGCGGTGGCTGTGGCACTTTTGGGGTTGGGGTAGAGAGGTAGCGCGGTGTGGCTCGGCTTATATGGGGCGACCAGGCGTAGCGCGCATGGCAAGGATGCGGAACGGCGACAGCACGGACTCCAGACGGCGGCGACGGGGTCCAAGCGGGTAACGAGCTATGGAGGGGATGGAGCTGATAGGGCAGCCCTATTGGCATAAGTGAGAGGGAGGGGATACGCGGTGCGGTAGCTTCAGGCTGGGCCAGCCCACGGGCGGAGAGGGGGCGGGTGACGCTGGGCTGCGGGGATGGCCGATGTCAAGGCAGGGAAAGGAGGGAGAAAAGCAGGCCTGCGCACGGGCTGCTGAGGAGAGGGAAGCTAGGCCGCAGGAGCTGGGCCTACATGGGAGGAAGAGAAGCAGGCCAAGGAGAGAAGAGAGAGTGGGTTGCGGCCAACTCGGCCCACATGGGGAAAAAAGAAAAAGATGGCCTTGGGGCCAGAGAGAGAGAGAAGAATTTTCTTCTTTTCTTTTTCCAAATCCTTTTCTTTTCTTAATTCAAAACAAATTCAAATATGAACCGAATCAAGTATAAATATGATCTTAAATGCACTTTTTAATTCAAACATAAATGAGCAAATTTTGGGTAAGTTTTCCGAGAATAACTTTTTAAATTCCTTCATTTTCTAATTTTCTTTTCTTTTATTTCAAAGTCATTTTTAATTTCATTTCAAAAAGCAATTTTAACCATTTTGAATTTTCAATTAAAACCACTCAACCAAATAAATCAAATGCAATGGCATGTATGCTCAAACATGTTGCTACCTTATGATGAATTTTAATTTAATGAAAAAAAAATATTTTCCTATATTTCATGAGCACAAAATTCAGAAATAAATCATTTTAAACCTATTTTTGAAAGAGGCAAATTTTAGGGTGTTACAATTAAGCATAAAGCCAACCTATCAGCTATGTACTTGGATGACAGAAGCATAAATCAACAGTAAACCTCAATAGAAATGAGCAGCCAAACCCATTTGCCAACACTGCAAGTTCACAAGTACCATAATGGGTATATAGCATGAGTTCTGGAAATGGAAAATGTATAATGAAAACTAGTCACTAGCTTTTTGAATTTGAGCAACAGAAGGTTTTTTTCAGACGAGTGCATAGAAAGAGCATGTTATTATGAATGATGTGGCACTAGCACTCTATGTACAGGTTTTGTAAAGGAAGCAGCACAAAAATATTGTGGTGTTCTGCAAGGGTTTGATTTGGGGCAAAAGAAATCTAGGACATAAATAAATCTCTCTTTTATGACTCTAAGTGTACATCAGGACTCTTAAGTGTACATCAGAGAACATAGAACAACTTATTAACAAGAAGTACCAACAACATGCATGCAAATTGACAAACAACTAGCGATGCTCACAAAAAAAAGAAATTTCTTAATACAAAACAAGAAAAGTAAATGCTACACCTTACCCTTGCTGCACTACAGAACCTAGGGAAGGCGGAAGGTAGCAGCAAACAAATATCAAAACAAGATTAATTGAGCAATTTTGGTTGATCCGTGGAATATGTAGATGAGTTGGTAGGGAGAAGATGGGTTTCCTGCCTTCATGGCCTTCATGTTGCGGAGGCGCCATAGGATAGGGTGTACGCCGTGCAAGGGGCTAGGGTGGAGATTGGGGAAGGGGCTATGGTGGTGTCTAGAGTGGCAGTGGACGGAGTTAGGGTGGCAGCGGTGGAGGGTGCTGGGTCGAGGGCGGTAGAATGGGCTGCATCGGGTGGCACCATGGCAGACGGCATCGGATTAGTAAGGATGGACGCGAGGGGATCATGGGAGCGGCGCACGCATTGGGAATTTTCTAGGTCTTTCTTTTCACGTGCACGCGCGCCTTATGACTGATAGTGTGGGCCCATCCATTTGTTGCAGCGGGAGTTGAACGTGCTGACCCAATTTTTAGCGCAGGAGTGGCCATAACCAGCCTGTGATGGTGCAAAGAGGATTTTGTAGAAAGAGAGATGATACACGAGAAGTAAGGCGCAGGCAGGAAAGGAGGAAAATTTTAGAGGCAAATTCATAGAATTTACTAAAGTTGTTTGCCTATTAATTAAATTCATAGAACATTCACACCGAAACTTCATTTAAATTTTGAATATTTCCAATAAATAAGCATATAAATATATTTGAATTCAAAGAATCGTATTATTGTCAAAGAAATATAATTAAATATAGTAGTTTATAAATAGATAAACATATATAGGTCATCCTACGAAATGAGCACCAAAACAAGAAAGTTTGACTTCGTCCCTACATGTGCTTTTACTTGCACAATGAAATTGTTTTTCTAGAACTATCGATATGCGTTGCAACAGGTGTTTATCTTGTTCTTAGTTACATGGGATGATTCACTACTAGAAATATCCACTTCTATGATGAAAATCTTAATGACGAATTCGAAATTGTCATAAAAATCACTTTTTATGATAAAAATTTCGGTTTCATCATAGATCATTGGTGACGATCCTTGAACCCCCTTATCTATGACAAAATTAGGTATCATCACAAAAAATGTCATAGAACAGCACAAGGTTTCATCATAGATCACTCGCGCGACTGTTCCTCCTCATCTATGACGATCTTATTCAGAACTGTGACGAACAGGGCTTCGTCATTGAACTAATTATTGATTTGTGACGAACAATATTCAATCTGTAACGATGGCGCTTCATCATAGATCTCCGTGGTGCTTCATCATAGATCTACACATGGTACTTTCTCCATCCATTGTATACTTGTGGGACCTGCAATTACTCATCCGTGATGCTTGCAATTCATCATAATAGTCTCCGCTAAAATCCTTTCTCCATATGACGTGTACCTATGGGATCCTTCTCCATCTCCATTCGACCTGTGGGACCCGATGGCTTGCATATCACTTGTGCTGGTGGACCCTTCTCCATCCGACTTCTAGGACCCGATGGCACATTTCTCCATCTCCATCCGACCTGTGGGACCCGATAGCTTGCATGTGATGTGTCCGACGTGTGGGACCCGACGGCACCATTCTCCATCACCATCCAACCTATGGGACCTGATGGCTTTAATGTCATGTGTACCTATAGGACCCTTCTCCATCTCCATCCAACCTGTGGGACCCGACGGCTTGTGTGTCACTTATGGACCCTTTCTCCATCCAATATGTGGGACCCAACGGCTTGCGTGTCACTTGTGGACCCTTTCTCCATCTGACATGTGGGACACGATGGCTTACGTGTCACATGTACCTATGAGACCCTTCTCCATCTCCATCCGACCTATGGGACCTGATAGCTTGCGTGTCACTAGTTGTCGCCGGGGTTTAATAAATTCAAACTCAAAAAAACCATGAGACCTAGGGGTCGAACCCGGGACCCAGAGCAAGGAATAGACCGCCTTCACCATTGCGCTAGATTCCTAGTTGTGTGGACATGTCTTTGGAGTAGTATATGTTCTCTGTGTGGATAGGTTGACTTATATATTAGATATATCCCTTGCAAGTGGAAACAAATCTGTGCCTGTTGGACTTGCGGTGGCGGCGGCGACAACGGAGGATCCCCAGTGTGCTATGGTGGCTCATGCATGCTTTTGGAGGCTAGGCGGTGGGTCTTTCCGATGGAGCGTGGTGGCATTGGCGTCCATGTCCGTCGTGTGCCATGACAGAGGCGACAGATCCGATCCATAGGTCTCCTTTCTCACCTTTTCTGTTCGCTTCACTGTTTTAGTCCTTGCTTGAACATGAGGTATACAAGAACCATTGTAGCATTTCAGATCTAGTTAGGCCAATGATGATGAAAAGAACTAGGAGGTGGCACTGGCTGGTTTTCTGCCAGCACATGTCACATGCATATCTATCTTGGAAAACAAATAGGCCCTTCGCTTCTGCCTTAAATTTTTTTTCCTATCCAGTGATTGCCAGATTCTACATTTCTGTTTCATATGCTCTAGTGCCACCAGTGAGTCCTTATGGTATTTTGAACTTGTAACATATCTGAGGCCACATTTCTATGCCAGTGATGTCTACATGGCTATTTGATGTATTAGGATGCAGCTCATATGTTTGCTTTATGTGTCTTCTCCTTGTTGACAACCAAGTTATCCATTTGGTTCTAAACAACATGAAGGCATCAAAAGCAAATCAATGCTTTGTGTCCATCATTCACATGACTGAGGCCACAAATGTCTAAGCTGCACATGTTGCTACTAATGCCAATGATGATCACTACCACTTGTTCACTGACATTCTACTTGTGAAAACTAAGGCAGCCTGTTCGGGTTGTGCAGATTTGAGATGAGTCATCCTTGCTATGTTGTGTTCAATGGCTGTGAGCTAGGAGTTTACTACAACTGGCCTAACTGCCATAGATAAGTTCATAGGTTTCGTGGTGCTTGTTATAAAAAGTACAACTCCTATAAAGAAAGAATTGTTGCCTTCAAGTCAAGAACCAACTCAAATCTAGCCTTAGCTCATGATGATGACTTCTATCTTTAAATCCCAACAGCTGCTCCACCCTCTTTGTCCTTCAAAACTATTGTAATTGTAGTCCTCTTAATCTTTGTTTGTCTCCTATGGAAGAAGCTCTAAGCGTGTGTACTAATTGTAAGTGTGATGGTTAGACTTGATTTAGCTAGAATTGTAATGGTTACAGGTCCATTAACTACTACTCTAGTTTGAGTTATATATATCTATGTGGTGCTACTCTAAATTTATATGAGGTCATACCATGAAAATTGTTAATGGTTGTTAAAGTTGCACTTTGGTATGAGTTATGGACCTCACTGATGGATCTTTGTTGGATTATTTTTCTCCTCAGTGATCTCATTACTGAGCAAGCTCTCATCCTATGGCATGCAAACTGATGAAATGGAGGAGGCCCCCAACAAGAGGAACACACTAGCCAACCTCATGGACGATGTCTTTGTTGAGATCCTCTGCCACCTCCCCACCTGCTCCTTGTTCTGGTACAAATGTGTCTATCACTCCTGGAAATGCCTCATCTCGGATAACCATAAGTTGATGCCCCAGACTATGGCCAACTTCTTCTATGATGGAATCTATGGCCAATGAAACTTCACCAGCATCACCTATGTTTACCCTTCCTTGTCCTTCTTGCCCTTCACCATGAACAATGTAGCTACCTCAAATTGTTGCAATGGCCTCATCCTATGCTGGTGCCTTGGAGATGATGGATACCACTATGTCGTCTACAATCCAGTAACTTAGGAGTTGATGGTACTACCGCCTAGAATCCATTCTGTTGGTGAGACTCGATTGGGGTTTGATCTGACATCCTCCTCACACATCCATGTGTTTGAATATATGGAGGAGGATGGTTAGTGCATGGGTGTCGACATCTACTCATCTAAAACTACAGCATGAATCTTTAAGGAATCTAAATGGGGTGAGGAGGCTGAGTGGACATTTTCAAAATTAGCAAATATGTTTCTTAACGGTTGTCTACACTATACTAGGTTCTACGAGGGTTACCGTCCTATACTTGCTATGGATATGGAGGGAAAGGCATGGAGAAAAAATCCTAATAGGCCGCATGGTTTTTCATGCTCCATCCATCAAGCTCAGGGTCACTTGTGTCAATGTACTATTGGTGGTCACAATATGTCCAAGCTTTCAATTTGGATCCTTGAAGACTATGGTACTTATAATAAATGGACATTGAAGTACACTATCAGCCTATGTAAGTTGTTTGGAAAGACTAAGAAACAAATGGGTTACTTTGATTTTGAGTCATGCTACACAACGGTTATAGTTCACCCAGAATGGAATTTGGTTTTCTTTGTTGGGGTTGGGGTGGAAAGAGCTGTCATTACATATAACATGGATAGCAGAAAAGCTCATGTCATCCCTACACATTACATTCTATATGGTAGATGTGGCATCCTGCCAGAAATCATCGGTAGACCTTACTATCTTCCCAATGTTCCCTTGTTCTCAGAGTTGCAGTCATTAGCAAAGTAGTAAATAAAGATGCATTTGATGTATCTCTCTGTCATGATATATTTAAATGGATCAATGTTGTTTGATTATCTATGGACATGTTAATTTCCTCCTAGATGGATGTTGTCATTATTTTGCAGCAACTTTAACTTGTTTGTAATGTAAGCTAATATCTGTGCAGTGTGTCAAATGTGCTCAAACATATAGAGGTCAGACTTTCTTATGTGTGCAGTAACATTTCAACACCAATGGCTCCTCTTTGTTCCTAAAAAAACACCAATGGCTCCTCTATAGTAGTGATATGTTAACCACCATGATCTCTTTTGCAACCCCGCTTGTTTTCCTTCCTTCCTCGAGCCCTCCCATTCCCACTACAGATCTAAAATCACCAGGAACGTGCGCTTGCCTTCTCCAAACCTACTTCACTCTTAGCCACCGCCATGGTGAAGGGTGAGCCTTCTACAAAGCACGGAAGGGGGATGACACCATGCCTGTGGTGAAGGAGGATGATGCCATGCCCATGGTGAATCAAGATGAAGCTTTGGTGGATCCCTTTGGGCATAGAGACGATTGGGCCATTGACATCATGAGTAAGGCTTTCATGAAGATCAGGCATATGCTACAGAACACCGGGGTGGGCACCCTCAACCTGCCTCTGAAGGAAAAGGTGAGCAGTTACATCTTCATTTTTCACCAACTCACCAATGTCCTAGAAGAACTACCAGCCATCCTAAACAAGAACCGCATGGACAACACAGAGTACATCCTCGCCTACTATTGGAGCCAGATAGATGGCTTTGACACTAGCATCATGATGCAGGGAATCAGCACTGCCCACAACACTAAGAAGCACTAGCTCAACCTAGTTCGTGTCGATGCTGAGCAGGTGGCCAACCGCATGGCAATAGAGGTGGACGACAACGACATTGATACCAACAACAAGGACGAGGATGAGGATAGTGATACCGATGATGAGTAGAGGAGTAAATAAAGTTCTATTTGATGTATCTCACGTTGCATTTGATGTATCTTCCTTATGTTGGGAGTACGGATGGAGTACATGTTGTTACTCTTTCCTTATGTTGTTACTCTGCCTTATATATCTTCCCTTGCATTTTATGTTAGACGTGTTTAAATGTACAGAGGTTTTGATTTGTGAAGTATGATTTTGTATGTCTATGTTTACTTTTGTTGAACTTTGTATTAGGTGGGTTAAACTCTATTGAGCATGGTGTAGATCAGGTCCTTTGGTCAATTGGTAGCCACTTTCTAGTCCCTGTTGGTTGGTTTTGCCTACAGGTTTCTTTCTGGTACTCTTTCTGATCTATAGTATGGTAAACATGCATAACGGAATTCATCTGATCAAGTCTCGCATCGATGTAATGCCAAATGGGGGAGCCACATAGCTATTCAAATTTTACAGCACACGCAAGAAAGTTCAAGCATCGTAAATCTAACCAGTTTGGACACATCTCACATTATACAGGGAAACCCATTTCATATGGATACATTCATTGAATCCTTAAAGGAAACAAATAAAATTAAAACTAGTTACATGTCCGGCTAGTTCAAATTTATGCTGCTCGGACGATCAGGCAAGCAAACGGTTTACAAGAAATAGGTAAATGTCATTTCATTGAATATACTAGAGGGACATGGTTGGGGGAAAGTTGTGATCATTTGTTGTAGAGTACACATCCGTGGTATGCTAACTAGTTGCCATCTATAAGCATGATTTCGATTAGTGTCAATCGATGGATGGGGAAAGCCACTCTTGACTACTACTATTGCTGATACAAATGTTGTGACCGAGTGCACTCCATACACAATAGTTTTACTCATAGCTTTGTATTATATAGTGTCTGACGAGATCAAATGTGCCGCATTCGGACTTTCTTACAAGCGCAGTAAAATATGAGAATGAAGCGAATGTGATAGGAAAGCTGGACATAAGAAGTGAATCAAGAAATAGAGCTTTTGACCACTATGACATGCTTGAGACTTGAATGCCTGGTGCGGTTGTGATAGGTCTTTTCTGTACTTCTTTCACTCCAATCCAAGCAGTCATGATAGTCGAGGGGTAGATAGATTGCTATGACACTCTACTGTCCTATGAGATCAAATACACAACGGCTGGACTTTCTTGCATTCGCAGTAAAAGTCAATAGCTTTGGCTCCTCTGTTCAGCATTAGACCAAGGTGAGACTTGTTTAGATGAACTCCTTGCTGCATGGTTCTTTCAAGTTCAACAAATTTTATCAAAGACACTAGTTGGCTTTAACAAAGATCAAAGGCACTCATGAATGTTTAGCAAATTAAGTTTCAAATCAAAGACAACCAGAAAGAAATCTGCAGCAAAAAGAAACAAGCTACAAAATGACCAAATGACCTAAGCTACACCATGCTCAACAGAGTTTAACCCACCTAATACAAAGTGCATCAAAAGTTCACACATACATGCATGCAAATAAGAGCTCACATATTCATAAGGGCATCACATAGATCAAACCTAGTCATGACTACTAGTACTACTGGTATGTCCCACAGATCATGGGTCAAGGTGGGCATACAAGATCTCATCCATGTCCACCTTCGCTTAGATTGCACTGGTGGCCAGCTTGAAACTCTTGACCAGATTGATATCATCATCCTTCGATTCCAGCGGAAAACCCTGCTCCACCAGCCGGACGTTAACCGCTATGCCAATCTAAAGCTGGGCAGCAGCCAGTGCTGCGGCAGCCCCTTAATGAATGGCTTCAGTCACCATGACTTGAAGGTAGGTTGACAGGGCTCGGAATGGCTCCTCTATGGTGAATAGATTATCCACTGCTCGCACAGGGAAGCCTGAGTTAATGGCGGCTTGCACGCACAGGACAAGGATATCAATCCGCTTCCTTAGATCTACAAAAAGGTTCATCATGTTTAGGCACTACTCTAGGTGGATCTCCCAGTCAACTCGCGCCTTGGAGACCTCAGTCATGAAAAATGAAGTGCGTCACACGCGGCGTCTAGCTTAGCGCATAGCATTTCAGCGTTTAGCTTCGTTGATGACAAATTCTCTTGGGCCTCATGGCAATCCTTCAATAATTGATGGTACTCTACATCATCTGAGGATTCATGCTATTTTGTTGATTCACCCACTTCAGAACCAAAGGGCTATATGGGGATAAACGGGCTCGGCGGCAGCAAGCGGTGATAGGATGACTCTTCAGCACCATTGGGGATAGCCCCACGACCGGGGATGGCACTGCCATGGAGGAAGCGCTACACAATGCAAGCCAAGTTCAAGCCCATATAGGATAGGGGGAGAGCGATCTGATTGAGAAGGCAAACGACTTTTACCGAATTAACCAGCGCAGCATGGCACGAAATCACGGGTGGCTTCCTCCATCGAGGGATGCCTCACGAGGCCACTTTCCGAGCAAGACCGTGAACAAAGAACCAGGCTCTAGGGCCAATGAGGGTCGGGACGCCGTCACACCCATGTCCTCCTGTTGAGATAGTAGGCAAATTCCAAATACTAGTTAAATTAAACAGCATGAACACAAATACTAGTGTGAGCATTGCTCGTATACTCTAGTTAAATGAAGATAAACAACATGAATAGTGTTAGTACAGAAAGTGACCAACTAGTGAATATTTGTAGTTTTGCTATACGTTGTGATTGGAGGTGGCCTAGCACTCAATGACATTGGATTTATACTAGTTCAGGCAATGTGCCCTACGTCTAGTTGGGGTCGGTCAGTGACTTTATTCCTAAGCCTAGGTGCTTGAAGTTTGTTGTGGGGTTACAAACGAGAAGGAGAAAGACTGGGTGTATAAGAGGCCCAGTTGGCTCTGGTCGGAAGGGCTGAGAGCAATGGGGACTCTGCTATGAGCTAAGTGTTCAAGCATGTGCTTGAGGTCTAAACCGGGCAGTTCTGTGGTTGTGAGCTATTGGACTAATGAATCTAAAGGAACTGAGCTTGGATGATCTAGGCCGTCCTCCTGTTGGAGGGAGTGCATCCCCTTTTATTGAGGAAGGGGATGGCTTTACAAGTGAGAGGTAGAGGGTATGGATGTTTTTAAGCCTTGTTGCCCACGCCGATGAGGATTGGATAATGGTAGGCACCCACAACACTGTTGATGTCACTGTATAATGTCAGGTGCACGTGGGAGGTTGCGTTATCTTCTTCAAGAAGGATTGACGTCAGTACCTACAAAAATACTGCTGGATGCCTAGAGGCATGTGAGGAGTCTCACCACGTTTACCGGGTATGGTGAATCCTGGCGCCTACAGCACTATTGAAGCCCAGAGGCATGTGAGGGGCTTTTTGCCATACGGGAGTCCACCGACGCCTATAATATTATAGAGATAAATGTCGACGCCTACAATAATGTTTGTGTCAGGGCGGTCATGGAACACTATTCCCATAGGTGTACAGGGTATGGTCCCTGTACCATGGTTTGACTCACGTGCTGCTTTCTCCGTTCGTCCCTGGTCCCTTTTGAGCAGGTGTCCCCAGTCGAATGGCCCTAGTCGGCTTTGGTTGTGCCGGTCGGAGAAGAGCAGCGAGCAGGGTTCTTACATACCTTGGTCAGAGAGACGCGGGGTTAGAGTCGGAAGCAGGGCTCGAGGCAGGCCTTCCGATCGGAGAGGCCATCCAGAGACGGCTGGAGCCTGAATCGAGCGCTCCGGTCGGATAGGTGGGCCAAAGTAGCTGACGAGCGGGCGTTGCTCTTCTTGGGCCTGGCCTTCCGGTCGGTTGCTGGACCGCCCCTTTGCCCTGTTGTTTTTAGACTCTTGGGCCAATCCTTGGTGCAAAAGCCAGTCCCCGAGGGACCCCGGGTTTATGAACCCGACAAATAGTGTACGGTGATGATCCACCTCCAAAGGGGGAAGTGGAAGGTAAGAGACCACGCCGATAAGAGGTCCGTCTATCGGTGGAGGATTGCCGGCGTGGAAGTTCCTCTAAGGCCTCCCCGTCGACAGATGACCTCATTGGCTCCACCATGGTCCTTGCAGGAGGTGTCGGCGGTGCAATATGGTGGAAGGCAAAAGCTTTGGGATGGAATCGGGAGCTCTGGAGAGAGAAGGCAGTAGGTGTATAACCTTCCCTCTCGCCCCTTGTCTCTACTGCTATAGTTTGGGGGCCATCGACCACCCCTCACCCGAGACGTTTGCATGGGTGGGCGGTGGGGCTTTGCCCCGTCATGTCAATGTGATGGGCGAAAGCGACGTCCCCTGCTGTAATAGGCTGCTAACACCACCCACGCGTGCGCCTGCGCGGGAATGCAGGAGCACGTCATCCGGGTAGTCAAGATTTTAGATGACCGGACCTTGTGTGATCCTGTGAAGTATAAAATTTTTGAATAAAAATAATCTTTGATGCATGGTTCTCGCAAGTTCAATAAATCTTATCAAATATACAAAAATAAGATGAGTTGGGTTCAATACAGATCAAAGCCACTCTGTAGGCAATAGTTTTTTATGAGGACATGACACCCATGCATATGACCATGTTTGGTGCATGGGATGGAGATGAGGACATGACACCCATGCATATGACCATGTTTGGTGCATGGAATGGAGGAGAAGGAGGCCAGCAAGGGTGTCCAAGTCAAGAAGGAGGTCCGAGGCTAATTCGGTTCGAGTCCCCGAGGTGGAGGCCCAAAGCAACTCAAGTTCGAGTCTGCCTTGGAATCCAGGACCAGTCTGCCTTAAACTAGTCACTCAGGATGCATCCGGACTCCGTTTTCGACGATCCATATATGGATGGAAAGATAATTTGATAAGGAAACCAATCCAAGTGGTTTCATGTCAAAAGCTCTTCGGAATCAACAGGAATCATCGAAACAAGTCAGCATCCAGAATCTGTCAGGGTGCTGCGACACCTTCTTTTGGTCCGTTGGACCGTGTATCGTGTTTGGGCCCATTAGGGGGCGTGTCCAGGGTAGGCGACGACCCTAAGACCTTTATAATCATATGCCGCCACCGTCATTAGGTTTTGGGTTTTATTTTAGATCAATCTGTTATTGAACAGTCGTCGTTATCGGTTTGTGAGACCCCAACTCGTGAGATTAATCATTCATCTACAATTTGGTTGCTTTCTTTCTCGTTCTTGCTTGTGTTCTTTGTTGCGCAGGCAGGGATTAGCCTTCTTGGCGAGGTCAACCTGGTCCGTGACTTGGTTGATAACTAGAGGAGTTGTGGTGCTAAGATTGCAGGGTTCGATCTTTCGATCTGAAGCCGGATCGGTGTGTCATTCTCCGCCACAACAATAGTTACCATCACCTGATGGAAGATCGGGATCCCCGTCTCCATTAAGTGGTAATCAAAGCTAAGGTATACCATCAGGTTCACATTTATTCCCTCGTTTGAGTGTTTCACATTCGTCCCATAGTCCAGTGCTATACTCATTTTTCCTGTCCTAGAACCTTCCGCGCCATAGCCTTTGCATATTTCAGTTTCAGAGTCCGCTTTGTTGAGTTTGTGTCCTAGGTCAAAGTCTTGTTGCTGGTTTAGATTATGTTATTTTCTAGTTTGTGTTGATCCCTTCACCCGCCGCTATTTCGTATCACCATCGGTTTGCATCTTGTGTCCACAAAATCCCTGATTCGAGCAGCTTCCTTAAAACAGTCATAACTTTTGCATCCGAACTCAAAACGGGAAAACTTTTATATCTACGGAGAATGCCAGAAAATTTTAGATCTATTTCATCCCAGCTTTGCTGGGTTAGCAAAAATTAGATTTGCGAAATTCGATTAGAAAAATTGAGTTTCTAGGCCCACAAGTTTTGATATGCTTTTTAGAGCACAGTCCTAATTTTCTATAGGCCACATCTTTTATTCAATTGATCTCAAATTTTTTGTGGTTTATTCTTGTGTGCTCCTTGCTGAGAAAAAAATATCAAAAGAGCAAAAGCAAGAAAAAAATATTAGACAAAAAAATAAAAGAAAAAATAGTAAAAGAGAATAGAAGATATCGAAAAGGAGCACATAAGGAACACTCAATAGCTCTATTGTTTGTGATACCTTTTGCCTTGTTCACATCCATTGCTACCTTTGATACTTGTTTCCTTTCATCCTTGTTTCCTCTCTTGTTTATCACAACTGGTGATAGGAACACGTATAGGCCAGCAACTAGGACAAGTGCTCTAGACATTTATTCAATCTTGCTGTCTGTCACTGACTTGTGTGCCACGTATATATATTTGTTTTTTTTCGTGCCTCCCAAGCTCCACATATATACTTCAGATCAGTACAGAAAAAAGGTCCTTGCAATCTCGGTACCACTACCTCATAGGTATCACGAACCAGCCGCCGGTTGTACCGCCCACTGCTTGCATTGGTAAGAACTTTGTAAGAGCTTGGTAAGACGCTTCCAGTTGCTGTCAAAAGTGACACCACTACAACCACGTAGTCATTTGATAGGGATAATATTTTTGTATTGTCTTTTGCTGTCTTCTAACAATGACAGGTTGTTCGTATCCACCGACTTATGATGGTATAGGTGCTGATGAGTACATGGAGTGGGAAATTGCCATCGACAACATATTTGCTACTCGCTTTATGTGTCCAAGGAGGAAGGTAAAAAATGCATCTAGTGTTTTGCGACATTCTGCTTTATCTTGGTGGGAGTCTTTAGATCCTTCTGATAAACCTTAAACTTGGAATGATATGAAACTTATGCGAGAAACCTTTGTTAATCCACCTCCTGTTTTGATTTCATATGATGAGGTGCACCATTTGGAGGAAGAATATGTTGTTATTCCTCTTGCTATGACTAACCTTCTGCAGGATAATATCCATAAGCGAGAGGATGACATGGAAGAAAATGAGGAGCTCACAACCTCATATGCAAATTCAGAACCTTCACTTCACAATGCACCTATTACTCCTGCTGAGAACACAGGTAATGCCCATGGTGCAACACTCACGGAAGGTGAAAATTGTCTTAATGTACTAAATTGTTCCACAAACCATGCTGTCATAGAGCAATTGTTAGTGGAACCCTCTCTTGATTTATCTTTGTCCTATGATAATTTGCTTGATGTTCCTTGTGACAAAGATGAATTGGTTGAAGATGCTTTAGTTTTACATGTTTTGGAACCAGTGACTTGTGCTGAAAATAAACATGTTATTCATATTGCTACTAAAATTGATGAGTTCAAACTATTATCTTCTTTACATACTTTGGGTTATATTGAATTTGATGTTTTGTGTAACCTAGATTGTTTGGAAGAAAGCCTTTTTAAATATGCTGATTTGTCTTGGTTTCTAAACACACATATCATGTTATTGGCAGATATAACAACAAGGGACAATATATGATACATCGAGTATACATTCGTAATAATATGAATTCTCCTTTTGTTGTACAAGATTATGATCGTTTAGAGGGCAGCCATAATAATACAAATATTTTCTCATGTTCCTTAAAGAAACAAGTTCACTTCCAAGAAGGGGAGCATTGTTGGTTGCTACCTATGTCTGCTCGACCATCTATTCCTGCATTGTTTTTGGTTAGTTCTAATCTTTTGTAGGATAGTGTTGACATACATCGTGTGCATTCGGATCATGGAGTCTACATGCTTGCTGAAATTTTTATGCGAGATGACATGCTAGAAACTTGGAAACATGGTCATGTTCCTTCTTATAATTATTTCAGTTTTATTTGTCCTTGCAACCCCGTTCTCCTTTATGTTGTGCAGGATCAGTTTCAAACACAATCGACGCCAAGGATGGCTTTTCATCAAGAAGGGGAGGATGATGAGGACATGACACCCATGCATATGACCATGTTTGGTGCATGGGATGGAGGATAAGGAGGCCAGCAAGGGTGTCCAAGTCAAGAAGGAGGTTCGAGGCTAATTCAGTTCGAGTCCCCGAGGTGGAGGCCCAAAGCAACTCAAGTTCGAGTCTGCCTCGGAATCCAAGACCAATCTGCCTTAAACTGGTCACCCAGGATGCATCCTAACTCCATTTTCGATGATCCACATATGGATGGAAAGATAATTTGATAAGGAAACCAATCCAAGTGGTTTCATGTCAAAATCTCTTCGGAATCAATGGGAATCGTCGAAACAAATCAGCATCCAGAATCTGCCAGGGTGCTGCGACACCTTCTTTTGGTCCGTTGGACCGTGTATCGTGTTTGGGCCCATTAGGGGGCATGTCCAGGGTAGGCGACGACCCTAAGACCTTTATAATCATATGCCACCGCCGTCATTAGGTTTTGGGTTTTGCTTAGATTATTCTGTTAAGAAACAGTTTCACCGCTCTTCGGTTTGTGAGACCCCAACTCGTGAGATTAATCATTCATCTGTAATTTGGTTGCTTTCTTTCTCATTCTTGCTTGTGTTCTTTGTTGCGTAGGCAGGGATTAGCCTTCTTGGCGAGGTCAACCTAGTTCATGACTTGGTTGATAACCAGAGGAGCTGTGGTGCTAAGATTGCAGGGTTCGATCTTTTGATCTGAAGCCGGATCGGTGTGTCATTCTCCGCCACAACGATAGTTACCATCACCTGACGGAAGATCAGGATCCCCGTCTCCATTAGTTTTACTCACAGCACTGTGTTATATTGTGTTCGACAAGATGACATGTGCCGCATCAGACTTTCTTACGAGCATAGTAAAATATTAGAGTGAAGTGAATGCGGTAGGAAAGATGGACACAAGAAGTGAATCGAGAAAAAGAGCTTTTGACACGCTTGAGACTTGAATGCCTAGTGTAGTTGTGAGAGGTCTTTTTTGTACTTATTTGATTCCAATCCAAGCATTCATAGTAGTCGAGGGGCAAACTAAAGAGTGAAGAGTGAGATGTGTCCAGCTCGGTTAGATTTGGTCTACCAGCTCGGTTAGATTTGGTCTATCGGCGGTAAAGTATGAGTGAGTTAATTCCCAACTACTTGCATCACCATTACTTGCACTTCTCCATCTTTGGCTAGCCTATTTAACCTAGGTCTGGATGCACCTCTTGGGCTTAAACCACACACTCTTAAATCCACACACTCGTGAGCCAATCATCTTTCTTCATCGCCTAGAGGTGCTGGTGCAAGTTTTCTGAGGTGCTCCTTCTCCATCCTTTGCTAGGTGCTACTATTGAACAGGGGCTTGACCTAGATGATTGCAGATCTTCTTGCCGATCTTGTGCTAACAGAAGATCTATAATCATCTGATTCTCTCTTGTTCAGGGGCTCCATACTCGATTGGGGGTGCTTCAAGTTTGTGAGGTGCTCGTTCTTCAAGATTGGGTGCTTAGAGCATCTCCAAGAGTTTCTAATAATTAGCCAATTAGTTGTGTTATTAGTCCATACCTGTTTGTATCAGTGGCACCTATGCTCTGCATTAGACTGAGGCGAGACTTGCTCCTCGCTGCAAGGTTCTTGCAAGTTCAACAAAGATATTTTGTAATTAATCTAATGATATTTATTCGATATCATAAACATTGAAATACATTTTTGCAAGATTCAAGAGAGATGTTTTGTAATCAACCTAATAATATTCAAGAAGAACCATCATCGCATATACACATGGACCATAGAAAAGTTCATGTCATCCCTTCCCTTGACATTCGGTATGGTAGTCGTAGCATCCTACCAGAGTTCATCAGCTGACCTTATTCCCTATGTTCCCTTATTCTTGGAAAATTAGCAAAGGAGTAAACAAAGTTCTATTTGATGTATGTCATGTTGCATGGTGCACTAAAATCTAGCTCGTGTTGTTTCTCGGTGGCCGGACAATCCTACGTGCCAACCCAGATTTAAAAATAGGGCCCAAACTTAAAATTGTAAACGACACAGTAACAAGCATCATAGGAAAACGAGGAAAAACAAGACTTGCTCGCATGAACTCATCGCTGCCATGGTTCTTGCAAGTTCAACAAATTTTATCTAATACATGCAAATAAGAGGAGAGCAGTGCCATCCCACTATTCAATGTCATCCAACTACTACCAAGACATACTAGTTCTAACTATAGATGATTAGCATGACTTCATACTAGTTCTAACTACTGATATGTCCCATAGATCAAGAGTCGAGGCAGGCATGCAGGATCTGCTCCTTGTTTAGCTTCACTAAGATGTCGTTGGCAGCTGGCTAGAGGCTTTCGATGAGATCATCGATCTCATTGTTGTCTGATCCCGACAGAAAACCTTGCTCCACCACCCAGACGTTCACCGCCTCACCAAGCTGAAGCTAGGCAGTGGCCAGCGCCATGGCAGTCGCTCAATGAATGCCTTTAGACACCACGGTCGCCTTGTCTTCTCGCACCTATGCGGCTTCCAACTAGGCCATGACAAGTGTAGTGCGCGTGGCCACCAAGTCACCGCGTAGCATGTTGGCGTGTAGCCTAGATGCACACAACAACACTCAGGCCTCATGGTAATGCTTGAATAACTTATGGTATTTTTCATCGCTGCCCACTTCAAAACAAGAGGGTTGTGCAGGGATAGACAGGCTTAGCGATGATGATGCGCGACGGGATGACTCTCCGGCACTACCGGTAGGAAGCCCCACTATAGGGGGTCGTGCCGCCATGGAGGAATCGTTGCACAATGCAAGACAAGTTCAAGCCCAGATGATATAAGCCTAGATGAGATTTAGAAGGCAAATGATTACCCAATCTTACCTGCGCCACATGCCACGGAATCGTCGGTGGCTGCCCCCATCGGTGATCCAGTCCTAGTTCCTCACTAGCATGTGATGTCAGATAGTCTTCTTGTCGATGGTGTATGTCCCGTGTGGGTGGTGGTTGGCCCAAGTGAGGACAAGTTCCCTAATGAAAGACTGTGTCCAACGATGGGGCACACTCTGTGGGCAAAGGGGGCACACCCACCAGCCATAGCGGCTCACACGTGTCATCAGCTTCTAGCTCTTAGGGATGCGAGTTGCATACCCATGCCGACGATCATCCTTCGAGTCCGTCGTAATGTCGCCTAGAGAGCCCTTGGACATGTCCTTGGCGGACGCCGAGTAGGAGCATGAGGATACATGAGACCTACTCATGACATGGGCCTGTAAGAATAGAGGAGTCCACGCAGCCTACGATGATGGCAAAGTGGAATGCACCGGGAGTGGCGGTGGTGAGGTAACCACCGGTGCCACTAGCGCTAGCATCATCATCAAGTGTGACGAGGAGAGCAATGGTAGTCTAGGAGATGGTGGGCGGGAGCACAATGGGAACACTAGTCTCCCACAACTGGACATCAATGCCGCCTCCACCGACACCGAAGCAGGGTGCACCATCAGCCCTGCCTCCTCCAAAGCAGGGTGCACCATCAGCCCTGCCTCCTCCGAAGCAGGGAGAGCTAGTACACTAGAGGAAGTGGGGACCAAAGCTGGGCAACCCTTCATCGAGTAGCACTTCATGGCATGGCCTTAGTGGCAACCAAAGGGGAGGCAGAGTTTGGGAGTTGTGAGGCGAGGCGAGGGTTTTTTGCGCAATGCAAGGTGAAATCAAACATTGGGAGCGAGGCTAGGCTTTATGTATACATAGGGTGGACCTTCTATATGCTATGAAGTATACACACATAGATGTTGTTACTATTTCTTATAAAGTTAGTCAAAGTTAAAATTGTAAACGACATAGTAACAAGCAGCACAAGAAAAAGAGGAAAAACTACAGAGCATATTGTCCGATGCATTTAAATGTATAGAGGCCTGACTTTCTTACACATGTAAGGATGCATGCTCGTATGGAAAAAAATACGATCAGCATGAACAGTCTTTGAACAATGAGAGACATATATAGTTGATCTTGTTGCCAAATTAAAATAAACTCACCAACCAGATATATATACATAGACGTTTAACATAACTTAACATGCACTAATTCAGAATTAATCTACCACATAGATGTGAATAACTTATAGCACTCCCATGAGATCCTACACTCCTTGCTATAGAACCTAGCCCACATGTCCCATTCTTGAAATCCAACAGGCTCGCCGTAGCCCCCGCTTGTGCAATGATGCTTGTTCTGAGGAAGAATGGGCTCTACATGCTATGGCACCATGTCCTACAACAACCAGGGTAGGTCCTAGCAGAACTACATATAGGTCTAGTTCTTCCATGGTAGTGCAGCCAGCCTCGCTTCGTCACCACCTTTGAGCTCCCTCAACAGGCATCGAGCAATGTCATCATTGCCACTACCAGTATTGGACTTGTAGAGCATGAGGCCATAGACATACATACCAAGTTTATAACCTTCCTCGATGGAGTGCTAAATCCATTCCATCGACGGCATCAATGACCTCCGGGCCTCCACGAAGACAGGACGCAAGCCGATGAGGAACCAGGCCTCTAGGTTGCCCACGCTAGCCAGCCTGGTGGTGAGCAGGGCACGATAGTTTTCGTAGTAGTAGTGGCGCTCCTAGAAACCTTGACGCTGCAACACCTAGCGCAGTGGTATGTGTTGGCTGACTTTGGTGATGTCACACACCCTACGCATGAACAAGCAGGTTGCCCACAGGCTGGCAAGGTCATCCATGGGGGCATATGATTGTTCAGCGATGTCCATGGCCAACTCCATCGGGAGTAGATCCATCATGACATAGCCAAGGAAGAAGCATAGTCAGAGCGTGTGCGACAAACGATGACGGATGCGGCATCAGAGTGGAGTATGAAGGCACGACTACGACGAGGCAGAGAGCGCTGGGGAAATAGGGCCACCGGTTTATGTAGGTGGAGACTCTATGTTCTTGAAGGATCGCGTATACCATGTAAACGTACCATGGGGAAGTGAATCGTCGAATGCGACGGTTCTTTCTTGAGGAACCAAATGGCACCTCGCTCGAGTTCCAGACATTTGTGTAAACGTGTCTCAGAAAAGTGAATCGTAGCAAATCTTGTGGTAACAGAAGATCTATAATCATCTGGTTTCTCTCCTATTTAGGGGCTCCATACTCGATTGGGGGTGCTTCAAGTTTGCAAGGTGCTTGTTTAGGGGCTCCATGTTCCCTTGTTCTTGGAAAATTAGTAGAGGAGTAAAGAAAGTTCCATTTGATGTATGTCACGTTACATGGTGGACTAAAGTCCAATGCATGTTGTTTCTCAGTGGCCATACAATCCTACGCGCTGACCCAGATTTAAAAAAAATAGGGCCCAAACTTAAAATTGTAAACAACATAGTAATAAGCATGGAAAAACCAAACTTGCTCATACGAACTCGTTGTTGCATGGTTCTTGCAAGTTCAACAAATTTTATATAATACATGCAAATAAGAGGAGAGCAGTGCAATCCCACTACTCAATGTCATCCAACTACAACCAATACATACTAGTTCTAACTACAGATGATTAACATGACTTCATACCTGAGAAAAGGAGCTTTTTACCACCATGACATGCTTGAGACTTGAATGCCTGGTGTGGTTGTGATGGGTCTTTTCTGTACTTTTTTACTACAATCCAAGCAGTCACAACAGTCGAGGGGCAGACTGGTTGCTACTTCATTCAAAACTGATGACCCTTTATACTGTGTCCTACAAGATCAGATATATAGCAGGTGGACTTTCTTGCGTTCACAGTAAAATTCAATAGCAAAATGACCCTGTTGGTTGGTTTTGCCCATAGCTTTCTTTTTGGTTCTCTTTCTGATTTGTAGTATGGTAAACATGCATAACGGTATTCATCCGATCATGTTTCACATTGATGTAATGCCTAACGGAGGAACCACATAGCTATTCAAATTTTACAGCACACACAAGAAAGTTCGAGCATTGTAAAGTTGACTGAGTCAGACACATCTCATGTTCTACTAGAATATTCCCAACACGTCCAATATTGGAAACTGTTCAACCAACCCTTGGAATCTAGGACAGCATTTACTGGCAGCCATCTAAGGTCCTCTACATTTGAAGCGATTCACTTCAAATTCCATCTCATAACTGTCCCCCCATTCATCCTGCAACTATTTAACACTGGGTTCCCTTTAAATCGTCCTTGCTCCAACTCCAAACCAATTCAAATCATAGTGACAAAGTAAGCCACTAGACCCATAGAGTAGCCACCACCATGAGCTCCATCAGAGATCCTACTACCTAGTTTTCCACTTTCAAACATCATGTCAAGTGTAGAAATCAAGTGTAGAACAACGTTGAAGAACACCTTCACCATCAAGGATCCATCTGACGGGAGCGTCCTTGAAGCATCGTTCTCTGTGACCCAGGAATGCATGGTGACCAAGACCCTCAAAGCCGGTGGTCACTGGTAGCCGGTGTACCTCCTGTATGAAGGAGGCAGCGCCACTAGGATCTTAAAGGCAAATCAAGCCATGGGCATCCCCGATGACCAGGTAGGCGTTCGTGATGTCCTCCGTGGCTTGATGAGGACATTCACATTGCTACAGCAACTCAACCTCACCGACAAGCTATGGAAGGACATACTTCCTGAGCCCAAGGTTCCTGAACTCATGGCCCTAGCGTGCGAGGCCTACCGGGATGGCTGCATCGCCCACGCCACGCTTGAGCTTTGGGTCGATGAACAGTTGAAGTTCATCGCGTCCAAGGCACTCTTGATGCTCTATGCGAAAGCAGAGGTGGCGCCAGAGGGGTGTTGGGACTATAGCATCTACCTAGAGGATGAAACATCTAATCATGCATCCAATCATGCTGTGGAAATGCCCGACTCTGGCCATACATTCCACTATAGGTGCATCACCAAGTTGTTTGGCCAGAGATCCACCTGCCCGATGTGCCAACGAGATTTGTCTATGTATCTTAACCTAGCAGTGCATAGATTCCTCTTGCACTTCACCAAAGAATATTATTGATTAAGCTCATTGTTTTATGATGTATAAAATACTTATTATGCATCATACTTCTATATATATATTTGGTCAAACAAAATTCAGTTGCTTTAAGTAAATCTTTGCTCCGTTGCTTTCACCCCTTCGTCGCTCCAACCGCCGCTATCTTGTCCGCAACTTCACTTGTTTTATTTCTTACCTTCCTAGAGCTCTCCCATTCCCTCTATAGATCTAAACCGCGAGGAACGTGCGGTTGCCTTCTCATACTTGTGCTCAACACATAAAATACATGACTTCGTGCCATAAGACCAGACACCCAAGGCAACAAAAAACAAACAGAAACCAACTGAGGAAACTTCATCCACTATAGCATCTTCACTGTCCGAGGCGTTCAAAAAATGGCAGACGGACTTTCTTGCTTACTCAGTAACATTTCAACACCAATGGCTCTTCTTTTCTACATTAGATTATGTCTAGACTTGCTCCTTGGTTCAAGGTTTTGGCAAGTTTAACAAAGTTTGACATAGACATGCAAATAACACAACATATATTAGCAAGGATTCTACTACATGAGCTCAACACATACACTACATGACTTCATCTATTCCATAGATCAAAGCCAGTCATGGCTACTACTACAACTAGTACTACTAATATAGGACAACGAATAGTACCCAAAGCACACAAAATCTCAATGTCGTCGAACCGGTTTGGTCTTGTTAAGATAGTTAAGTCCATAAGGACTTCCGATCAAGTTGAGATGGTGACCCATCTTAAAAATGATGCAGTCTCCACTAATGTCGACACTATAGTCAAAGAGCCAATGGGCATCCACAACATTGCTACAAAGCACAAAGATTTCTCCATAATCATGGTCTTCAACAACTTTGGTATTGCGTTGTTGCCCAACAACCGCACGAACAACAGCTTCAACGATTAGGCATCGTGTAGCTCGGTCATGTACACGACGCCCCCAAGTCACAAGCAACCAATTCTGTTCTCATGGCTCCACACCTAGCTACCAAAACACATCGTTTGTTGTAGAGTACACATCCGTGGTATGGTAAGTAGTTGCCATCTGTAAACATGATTTCGGTTAGAACAAATGACAATCGAGGAAATTGAGGAAGCAATAAGGTTAGCAGACACAATAATAAGTTCATACAAATAGTATGGTTTGATATGAAGCACATTACCTTTATCCATATCCTAAAACCACCAAAGAACGCGATTGGGAAAATACAAACGGGTGAGGGAAGGGGGGAGCAAGCAGATTGATGCAATGCTATCAGATAAGGGAAGGGGGATGCTCCTTTTATATAGACCTTGCATGGTTGACGAGAGTGAAGTGAATGCGGTAGGAAAGCTGGACACAAGAAGGAATCGAGAAAAGGAGCTTTTGACCACCATAGCACGCTTGAGACTTGAATGCCTGGTGCGGTTGTGATGGATCTTTTCTGTACTTTTTTTACTCCAATCCAAGCAGTCACAACAGTCGAGGGGCAGACTGGTTGCTATGACATTCAAAACTGAAGAACCTTTATACTATGTCCTATGAGATCAAATATACAGCGGTCGGACTTTCTTGTGTTCATAGTATTCAATAGCTATGTCTCATCCGTTATGCATTAGATCTAGGTGATACTTGTTGAGATGGACTCCTCACTACATGGTTCTTGCAAGTGCAACAAATTTTATCGAAGACTACTGATACTTGTTTGGTTCTTGCAAGATCAAAGCCACTCATGACTACTAGTACTACTGATACATGTTTGGTTCAACAAACCGAGGCACAAAGCAACCCTTGCGCGGTTGCAATGAGTGAATTGAATGCATGAGGAAAGCCACTATAGTATTTTCACTCCAAGCATTCACAGCAGTCAAGGGGCAGACTGAAGAGTGAAGACGAGTTGCTCTTGTTTCCGTAAGCAATTTCTCTTGCTTGGTTTTATAGAGCTGCAGCTAGCTAGAGATGGCTACATGGTTTCATATGCCCTGATTGTCTGCACTCGCTCTACTGTGGCTGAAGATGTCGCTTCAAATCTAACTATTGTAATAGTACTTCATGCATGCAGCCATAGCCGGTGCAGCTGTTCTTTGTAGCATAGCTGATCTGGCAATAGTTCTAGTCACAGCTCAGAAGCAGAGTAAAATGTCTGGGCTGGTCAAATTTACATGACTCGGACTATCAGGCGTGCATAGGATTTACAAGAAATAGGTAAATGTCATTTCATCAATACTATACTTGTCTATATATATTTGGTCAACAGAGTTTAACCCACCTAAGACAAAGTTCAACAAAAGTCCATTTTCATGGATATTATTACAATAAGATAAACTAAAGAACATCACAATTGTCTCCAGTGAACATTGAAAACACAAATCAGAACATTAGTGTTATGAGATACTTGAACATCACACCTATTTCAGAAGCAGAGAACAAGGGCATATCTCAAATGCCATAGATACTAAATGTTAAAATCATCTGACCATGTTGCTACTATTTAGTTGAAAGGAACTATGCGAACTCCACCAATCTCTGGATCATTTGGACAGATTGTAAGATAACGGATACGATGAGAAAATACTTCTACACCACAGAACTCATAGTAGTATGAAAGCAAAGTCTGGAGATCTACATTTGAAGGAATCACAACAAACACATAGGGTCCTAGATAATCTTTAGTAGGACAATAGTTTTGATGGCCAAGAACTTGATGAACAACTACAGAAGCAATGTACCACCTACTGTAAAAGTTAGAATGCATTGCAAGCACTACAACCCTTGTTTGTAGGCCATGGCAAACACGAAGCTCCTGGAAGACATAGCGATACATAGACATGTCCCAAGAATGATCATAGTTATCCATGATCTGTGTAAAAAAGAAAACAATATGCAGAAAAAACAAAGAACAAAGATGCCTAGTAGTACGGTGGAGGGCAAAAGCTTTGGGATTGAACTGAAGCAGGAGCTCTGGAGAGCCTTCCTCTCGCCCCTTGTCTCTGTTGTTATATAGTTTGTGGGTCATGGACCACGCCATGACCTATGCGCATGCGCCTGCGTGCCCACAACCCCACATATACGGCAAAAGAGTTGACACAACCTATATTTTATTATTTCATCAAAACTATGATCCGGCCTATCAAGATTTCCTTAGTATCAGACTGTCTTAGGCCCTATTTGGATGGACTGCGAATAGTTAGCCATGGCTAAAAAATCAGCCAATTAGTTGTGTTATTAGTCCATACATGTTTGTATCCTGAACTAATTATTGGGTTCTATAGACTGAACTAGTTGTTAGCCCCTGGTAGTCGGGTTCTATGGACTAGTTGGATGGTCCCTGTATTTCGTAGTGATTCGGATCGTCTATATTTTGTAGGGTCAGACTATCTTAGGGTCCAAAAAATTTCAACATCTATACACCCATGTCCTCCGATCAAAAAGGGTGAACACCATTAGTATAACCATTTACCAAATGACCAAAGGACCTAAGCAACACCACACTCAATAGTTTAACCGACCTAATACAAAGCTTAACAAAAGTTAACATAGACATGCATGCAAATAAGACTTCATATATGGTTGTCCCATAGACCAAACCTAGTCATGACTTGTACTATATGTCCCACAGATTAAGGGTCGAGGTGGGCATGTAGGAAGTTGTCATCCACATTCACCTTCGCTAAGACGGTGTTGGCGATCGGCTCGAGGCTCATAAACAATGGGAACGTACTCGAGCGATGGAAAGTACATCACCGACTATGACTCCAGTGAGGAGGAGGATGACCTAGAGTACTGGTGAGTCAGCGAATCGCAAGAGCGCTAGCCAGGAGGAGGATGCTTTAATTTTTTTCTCTTCTCTAGAAACTTAAAGCACCTTAGAATCCATGACTACTTTTTCTAGGGTGGGAAATCCATGGGGATATCATTTGAATAACCTATTTAGTTTTTTTGACGAGTTTTCCATCCCTAGGCATGCCTTCCCCTTGCTTCCTAATTATAGTCCTTAGTTCAAACAGCCGTAGATGCAGTCACACACACACAAAAAAATATTGTCAGTTGCAGCGCAATAAGCTACCACGAGCAGGTTTATTTTCTCTTTTTTTGGTAATTTTAGGTGTCAAATTCGTGGATCTTTTAATTGTTTGTTATTATCCTCTTTTAGTTTTATGCTTATTTATATTATGAAAAAACCAAAAGGGCAACAACTAACTGATCGGATATATAAACAGGTTCATAAGACAAAAAATGAAAAGATGGATATTAGGTAAGTATAACATTTTGTCGTAATCATTTCCTATTAAAACACGGAATAAATTCTGATCTCTGCTGAGCACCGCGTCGAGCAGTCCCACCAACACGCGCTGAAAATTAGATGTCTCTCTTTTGCCCTCCACACGAAAAATAGGTTTACCACGCCATCAATTTTAGACAAGGGCATTTGTGGTAATGTGATGGCCACATAAAAGCACAAAGAGTCACCATCTCCACCTCCATCTCCATTCTCCAGCCACACCATCTCTCCTCTAGCTCCAAATCCTAGTCCCATGGCCTCCCTGTCTACTCTCCAGCCACACCCTCTTGCATACAGCTAACGGTGGAAGGACCGCCTCGACGATGGTACAAGCCAGATCTAGATCCCCTACCAAGCTCAGCACCTATCACGATCGACCGGATCTGATCCCTAGCTAGAGCTAGATCTGGTACCCCCTTCATCAATGCTAGCCGCACTAGCTCCATAACCGCGATGATAGGACGGCGGTGCCGATGACAAAGCAAAGCTAGGGAACACAGAGGAAGAGGTACCCAAATTCCTTTTATGATGTGTGCTCTACTATAGTGGCTGAACCAAGGATATGTAGATAGTAATGGGGTTACATGTTTCCTATAATTGAGTGTAGCTGACATGTGCTTTATTGGATTAATGACTTCCATATAAGCTGTAGTTACTAGTTAGGCACTTATTTGCATACTCTTGCTCTGTTGTATTGACATTCTATAGAAGCTTTAGTTAATAAAGGCCTTTGTAATCTAGATGAACAACAACTAACTGCTTAGGAACAAGCACGGGATGCACAAATCACAAGGAAGCATAAAAAGATGAAAGAACTTGGAATATTATGTGTGGACCCAAAACCTATGTCTCCAAAGGCAAAAATGTCAAGCACAAAGGGTAGACATGGTCAAGATTTGGAATATATCCCTGAACCAGGGGAGGTAGTTGAGGGATTTGATGATACAGATGATACAAATTTAGATTTAGAAGATAAGTAGTGCCCCTATCAATTGAGGTGCTTGTTCTATCTTGTATTTAGTTTGGAGGGGGATGGGGGTGTAGGTAGCCATGCAATGCATTATTGTTTGGATAGCAATGGAATTTGTACATGCTTGTTGCTTAAGTTTGTATCTCCAATTTTAGTGTCCAGGTCAAAGAAGCCATAGAGGAGGCTTTGCCAGCAGGACAAAAGGCAGCACTACCATGAGTCCTGAGCTAAGGTCCTCCAAGTGAGTGAGGTCAACACCACCAGAAGAGGCTACTCATCAAGTTTCTACTCAGAGGTCTACCACTGGCCAAAGGGTGGAGGTAGCAGCAGTCGGTGAACATAATTCTCCATCATGACCGACACCCGGACCCAGGGATCAATTCTAAGTACTTCAATTGACTAGAGACATTGGTCGAAATGGCACCCTACCTAGCCTTGAGACTCATAGCCAGATGATGATAGCCCTACCGAAGAGGAGCCCTCTCAGCAAACTCCCATCTCTTCCCACCCGCAGAACGATGAAATTTGACAAGGTTGGTATTACCTTACAGATGTCTATCAATCAATTTGCACTAGCTATTTGATATCCATGTAACCTTTCTAACAATCTGAATGTATGAAAACTATGTAGTACCATTGCCAGGAAGAGCGAGGAAGCCGAGGGTTTGAACTCATGGAATTATGCTTGACAAAAATGAGCAAATCACTAGGAGGAGTGAGAATGCGCATCTTTGTTGTCGAGGGGAACAAAAGGCCACATGATCCAGTGCAAGCTACCAAGTTTGCCTCAAAGGTAGGTGTAGTAGTCAGGAAGGAAGTACCAATTTTAACGCATTGGAAAGAATACAAGGGGGAGAAGCCCAGCGCCGTCTATTGCACAAGATTTGTGGAAAGGCTAAATGTATGTATGGGTATAACCTCTTGACATTTAACTCTGCTTTGTGCAACTTTAATGGATTTACTTTTCATTCACACTACTGTGTGTAGGGAAGCGTTAATGGTGCTCACTCACCAACAAAAAAAACTTGCCAAAATGTAATGCAGTTTATGGTACGACAGGAACGCTACAGGTTGAAGAGAAAATACTTCAATGGTGTCCCTGCTAATTAGATCCATATGACCTCTCCTGTCTCATCCATGAATGATGCATAGTGCTGTGAACTTGTCAAGATTTGGTTTAGAGCTAAGAACAAGGTGTGTGAACCCATCGATTTCCAGTCTAGTCTTGCTATGGTCTACTTGTGCTGTAGTCTAACACAAATGAAGCTATAGGAAACATATGAGAAGAACAAGTGAAACCATGCAAAAGTGAAGTACCACTAGGCTATAGGATCTCGCTCCTTTATTGTCTAGCTGCAAAAATTTGTAAGTGATGGTTGTGTTTTATTGTTACTCTTGCCTTTGTATAAATATAAACCGAAACTCATGTGCAATGTGAACAGAAGGAGAACAAGAGGAATGTAGCAGAACAACATCAAGGACTTGAAGAAGAAAATGGTCCACTTGATGAAGATGCTAATGCTATGGAAGTCTTTAGGGACTTACATACCAGTAGGAAAAATGGCCTGAGCGATGCTGCAAGAGCAGCAGTTGTAAATACCTTCTTTTGCTTCCCTTGAAATCTACTAAAGCTATTACCATAAAAGAAGGAAATGTAGCAGGAGCCTAGTGTTATGGAAATCTACTAAAATCTACTAAAGCTTATGTAATCTCTATTAGCAGTAGGCTAAGGAAGACCTATGCATTACTTGTTATGAATCAATCTCTTGGATTTTCAGTTGAAGTCCCCTTACACTGTCTGTAACCTAATGTTTTACTTATTGAATTTTGTAGGAAGCTATGGAAACTATGCAAGCAGAACCTCTTGCTAATGGGCAGCAACCAATTGCTAATGCTGATGTTGTTTGCAAGGTCCTCTATGTCCACCAGGGCAAGGCCCCCTCCCAGGTGAAAGCTCTAGTTTAGTTTTGGTGAATTGATGAACCCTAGGTGCTAACCTTGTTTCACTAAGTGATCATGAGATAGGGTAGCACATTCCAAGTGGTGGAGCAAATGGTGATGATCATGATGATGGTGATGGCCATGGAGATGATCAAGTGCATGAGCTTGGAAAAGAAGAAACAGAAAACAAAAGGCTCAAGGCAAAGGTATAAGTGGTAGGAGCCATTTTGTTTTGGTGATCAAGACACTTAGCGAGTGTGATCACATTTAGGATAGATAGCCGTACTATTAAGAGAGGTGAAACTCATATCGAAATGTGGTCATCAAAGTGCCACTAGATGTCCTAATTCATTGCATATGCATTTAGATTCTAGTGAGTGCTAACACCCTTAAAAATGTTTTTGAAAATATGCTAACACACGTGCACAAAGTGATACACTTGGTGGTTAGCAAATTTGAGCAAGGGTGGAGAAGTTGGTGAAGTCGAGGGGGATGTTTTTCCTCGACCGAACACTATGACTGGACTCTGGTCGAGCGTCCGGTCAGTAGAAGAAGAAGAAGAAGCGTAGCAAGGGTTTGGCATTGGACGCTGAAGAAGAAGTGGATTGGACGCATAGGGCATGTGTCTGGTCAGAGGTGACGTACACTGATGCAAGGCGAAGGAGCTGGCCAGAGAGGACCAGACTCGGGTCTACATCCGGTCATGTTTGACCTGATGCCTCTAGTCATAGATTTTCCTCTCTAGATGCTTACTAGACTCGATCGGACTCTGCATAGTCGTGGGGAGCAGCGCGTCCAATCGATGTGTGTTGGCATAGGAGCACGTGTGAGTAGGGCTAGCACTGGCATGTCTGGTCCTATCTTGGCCACGTCTGGTGTGAACTTATCTGCGAAAGGAAGTTTGCTGACCACTAGGATTAGGCGGTGGAGGTTGAATGTGGAAGACACATGGTCGCATCGTAGCAACCGGATGCTGGGGCGTCTATGTCTGGTCATCCTGACCGGTGTGTCCAGTCAGTGCGCAGAGGGGTGAAACTCCTATCGAAATGCGGTTATCAAAGTGCCTCTAGATGTTCTAACTCATTGCATATACATTTAGATTCTAGTGGAGAGCTAACACCCATGAAAATGTTTGTGAAAATATGCTAACACACATGCACAAGGTGATACACTTGGTGGTTAGCACATTTGAGCAAGGGTGGTGAAGCTAGAGTTGAGGAGGCGCTGCTTGTAGTGACCGGACACTGGACCAGTGTGTCCGGTCAGTGGTGCCGAGGCTACGCACCAGGGTTTAGTACCGGACACTAAACAGTAATTGTGACCGAATGCGCAGGGCCTGAGTCCGGTTAGGCTGTGACGTATGCTAACGCGGGGAGCTGAGAAGAGACAGAGAGGACGAGACTTTGCCCTAAGTCCGATCACCACTGAGCTACCTCTCGGTGTAGTTTCGAGCATCGACCAAACTTAGGTAGGAGCGCATTCGGTCAGCGCTTGGTGTTGCGGGCGTGCGTGTGAGCTAACTGAGCACCGGCGCGTTCAGACATCTTTAGCGCTGCATCCGATCATCACTTAACCATTGGAGCTAGTCTGTTGATTGTTGAGATCACGTGGACAAGGTTGAACACGGGGGACATGTGGATGGCATCCAACGATCAGACGCTGGGTGGCCTACGTCCGGTCACATCGACCGATGCGTCTGGTCACCACATGAAAGGTGGCAGTGGGGAGCCAACGGCTCTTTTCAAAGGGGCTCCCTATATAAGTCATTTGGCCAGCTCTTGCTCACTCTCTTGGCCATTCTCATTGACATAGCAACCTAGTGAGCATAGCCAAGGCCCTCACACTCTTTTCCATCATTGATACATCATCTTTGTGAGATTGGGAGTGAATCCAAGTGTATTGCTTGAGTGATTGCATCTAGAGGCACTTGGTGATTGTGTTTCGCTATGTGATTTGATTGTTACTCTTGGAGTTTGCTGACTCCTAGATGGCTTGGAAAAGTGAGGATCGTCAAGTGGAGGAAGGTGATTGTCTCCAACTCCAATCATGGTGATTGTGAGGGGTTCTTAACCTTTCCCCAGTGGAGAGTCAAAAGGTACTCTAGTGGATTGCTCGTGGCTTGTGGATCCTCATCTTGTGTTAGTTGTGCGGCACCCGATTATGGGTTTGGCGTGTGATGCCAATTAGCATGTGAACCTCCAAGTGAGTGAATCGCCACAATGGGGACTAGCTTACCGGCAAGCAAGTGAACCATGGTGAAAAATCTTTGTGTCATCTCTTATCACCGGGTATCCTTGTGATTGATTGATCATCACTTGCCATGATGGTATAACACTCCTATCCTTCCTTGCATTACCTTTCTAGTGTAGCTAGTTTTGAGGGCTAGCAAGTGTTAGCCTAGTGTGGTTAGTGAGGCTCTTTAGTTAGTCTTTGAGAGCTCACTAACTTAGTATAGTGTCTTAGCCTTTGTGTGCTTAGTGACAATAGCAACTAGAATTATGGGAGGTGACTTGCATTTTTAGTAGGCTAGCGCAATACTCACTTTGCTGTTTAATTAACTAACCACTTGGCTTAAGTGCTGTTGTAGAATTTTTAATAGGCTATTCAACCCCCTCTAGCCATTTGGACCTTTCAAGTGGTATCAGAGCCATGGTCACCATGATTTGAGGCTTAACGGCCTATGGTGTCAAAATGGCTCAAATCAACAACACCAAGAAGCCACCCTAATTTGATGGTGTGAATTATCCATATTGGAAGTCAAAAATGATCACTCATATCAAGTCAGTCAATAGAAAGGTGTGGAAGGTGCTGGAAACCAAAATTGAGATAGTTGATCCAGAGGCTCCCACCGTGGCCGAAGAGGTTTTGTTACAAAACAATGATATTGCTCTTAGTGCCATTCATGATGCTATTGATGAGAGAACATTTGATCAAATCAAGAACATTGAGATGGCTCATGAGGCCTGGAAGAACTTGGAGGAATCATTTGAGGGCACACAAGCAGTGAAAGGTGCCAAGGCATACATACTCAAGGAGAAGTTTACTTGCTTCAAGATGAAAGATGATGAGAGTGTGCTGGATATGTTTCATAGGCTCCAAGTGCCAGTCAATGATCTCAAAGCACTAGGAGAGGAGGTGAAGGACAAGGACTTTTCTCACAAGTTCTTGAGATGCTTACCCGCAAGATTTGGCATGTTGGTCACCTTGCTAGTGAGGAGTGGTTTGGAAACAATGACACCAAACCAAGTGCTTAGAGATGTGATGATTGATGACACATATAGAGATGATGATGAGAAGGAAGAAAAGAACAAGGAGAAGAAAGATGAAAAGAAGGATGAAAAGAAGAAGAGTGTGGCATTCAAGGCCGATACATCATCCAAGTGCAAGAGCAAGGCAAACGCAAGAGACATCAAGTGAAGATGAATGCTCAAGCTTTGATGAAGTTGATGATGAGAAGATGGCTCTTTTTGTGAAGAGATTTGGCAAGTTCATGATGAAGAAGGGCTATCGTGCAAGAAGAAAGAAATCATCATAAAGAAACAAAGATGGGGCAAGAACATGCTTCAAGTGTGGTAGCAAGGATCATCTTGTTGCTCAAAGCCCCTACAATAGTGAAATGAAGATGAAGACAAGAAGGGCAAGAAGGACAAGAAGGAAAAGAAAGAAAAGAAGGACAAGATGACCTTCAAGAAAAAGAAGAAGGGTGATTCATATGTGGTCACTTGGGATAGTGATGCTTCCTCAAGTGATGATGATAAGACCACCAAGAAGAAGGCTCTTGCAAGCATTGCTATTAATGAGAAGCCTTCCCTCTTCGACACCCCATCGACATGCTTCATGGCTAAGGCCACTAAGGTATAATCCGATGATGAGTGTGATGAGGAACATGATAAAAGTGAAAGTGAAAGTGATAATGATGATGAACCAACTAAAGATGAAATATTTGACATGATAGAAGATGCTAAATAACATTTTAACATTAAGAGAAGAGAATGCAATGCCTTGACTAAGGAACTAAAAGCCCTTAGGAAAGCCTTTTATGAGCTCAATGCATCTCATGAGAGTCTAAAGGAAGACCATAAGGAGCTTGGCAAAGCTCACAAAAAGCTTGAAAAAGCTCATTCCTCTCTACTTATTGAGCAAAATGAGAAGAAGCATGTTGTAACATGTGAAGTAGGCTTAACATGTGGCATAATTGAAGAATCATTCTATAAGCCTATCATTGTTGATTCCACTAACCCTTCTTGTAGCACTTCCACTTCTACCTCATCTAGTAGTGATGGTCTCGCTTGTGATGCCTCACTAATGGTTGAGAATGAGACACTCAAGAAGGAGGTCAATGAGCTCACTCTCGCCTTAGGCAAGGCCTATGGTGGTGAAGACCACTTGCTTATGTGTTTGGGTAGCCAAAGAGCTTCTCTCTACAAAGAGGGATTAGGCTATACCCCCAACAAAGGCAAGGCCGCCTTTGCTCCTCACAAGACTAGTTTTGTGAAGAACAATGGCTAGTATTGCTATAGTTGCAAGCAAGTTGGTCACAAAGAGCATGATTGTAGGAACAAGAAATCACATGCTAATGTATCCTCAATTAAGTTTGATTCTTGTTATTTGCTTACCAAGGGTACCAATGGTATAAAGGATAAGTTTGTTGGTACATCCTTGTTGGGCTCAAAGAAGAAAGCTATTTGGGTGCTAAAAAGCTTGGTCACTAACCTTCAAGGACTCAAGCAAGTTTGGGTACCTAAAAGGAATTGATCTTCTTTTGTAGGTCAATTACAAAGCCGGAGGAAGGCATTGGGTTCTTGATAGTGGGTGCACTCAACACATGACCGGTGATGCAAGAATGTTCAACTCAATCAACTCAAGTGGCAATGATGGTTATGATAGCATCACATTTGGTGACAATGGAAAAGGCAAGGTCAAAGGACTTGGTAAGATGGAAATATCTAATGATTTGAGCATATCCAATATGTTGCTAGTTGAGACCTTGAACTTCACTTTGCTACAATTGTGTGATCTTGGATTTCAGTGCATATTTGGAGTGGATGATGTAGAAATCATAAGTGTAGATGGCTCTAATTTGATCTTCAAAGGCTTTAGATATGAGAATCTATACTTGGTTGATTTCAATGCTAGTGAAACTCAATTATAAATATGCTTGTTCACTAAATCTATCATGGGTTGGTTATGGCATAGAAGGCTTGGTCATGTTGGAATGAAACAATTGAATAGATTGATTAAGCATGATCTAGTTAGAGGCTTGAGAGATGGGGTGTTTGAGAAGGACAAACTTTGTAGTGCTTGTCAAGCTA